>NC_087066.1:55250965-55517944 GCF_963678635.1 Symsagittifera roscoffensis
TTAAGAGCGTCCCCTCAATAGAACCCAACCGTTGCAACAAAGAGCTAGATCTACTTGACGATTGATCCCAAACCAGCCGAAATAAAAACAAACAGAAACAGAGCAGAAATGAAGAAATAAAAATTTAGACCATTTTTCGCTGAAAATAATGCAATTTGCATTTTATTGGTATTTTTTTGTAACAGTTACACAATAGTCACATAATTATTACGTAACTGCTAGGTTTTTTGGAAGGTATAGAAGGGAGCTGATTCATATTTCGGCTGGCTGACTTACAAACAGGTCTAGGTTATGCACCACTCGATTAATTGAAAAATCGCTCTTCAATTTGACCATTTTCAAGTAATGCTCTTTTGGTCTCTTTCAAATTTTTTTCTATAAATGCACCAGAAAAATTCAAATAGTTGAATAATGTAATATACAGGAGAAAACGTAGAAACAGTTCTTAATGATTATAGAGCTTTTTGACGAGGAAATTAAAAAAGGCTCCTAAAATTAAAACAACAGAGAAGTAACATATTAATTTTTTCCCAAGACCACAAATTAAACTGGCGATTCGTTTGCACCGCTTTCATTTCCTGTAGTTAATTTCAGTTTTTGTCCTGCGCAAGTAGAAATTTTGTTCAATACTTGTAATTAAAAACGCTCAAAATGTCAACTAAAACTTGTTATTTTTTCTCTTTCTCACACTTGCTTTGGGTGAAACGATTCCATCTTTCTTTCGTATACGATCTCTTTTCTTTCAAAAATTGTTCACCTCTATTTTTTCAACAGTCCAAAATGACTCTTCGAAATACATTTTTGAGAAAAAAATTTTTTGATTCGAAAATATTATCGGAAAGGAATGGTAGAAACTTTACATGACTACTAAATTTTTTTATTCCGAACAATGAAGGCGTGAAGAAACTTGGAATTGGGGTTACCTTTTGGAACCTGATCTAAACTACATTTTATGATTGGATAAATTAGATATTTTACCAATGTAAAGTATTTAATATTAACCAATCATGATCCATCTAACTAACAAACCACTTATTTGTAAGTGCTGAAGTTACTTGTAATTTCAGCACCAGAGAGATTTGAATTTAACTTAGAAATTAGTTGAACTCTCCCGAGTACTTCAGCAGCCGCAATAAACCAGTATACCCTAGATCTATTGAGCCTAGCAGAGACTAGTTAAACAACCTGAGACTAGATAGTATAAGAGTAAGATTAGGATCGGTATTAGACTAAGAAGTTGCACGAATCTATCCGGCCGAAAATAAGATAGCGTGACGAGCAGACGGTGTACCCTATCCGAAATTACTCTATGAGTTATACACTTCGGTCCTAACTCATCTGGTGCGACCATAAGTCTCGAACAATACCTTAATAGATTAGAATTAACCAAAATAGATTATAATTAGACAAAAACATTTACAAAATGTTATACGACAATAATTTAATCGAAATGTCTCTACGACTCAATAGATCAGAGCCAATATTCCGAACCATAACAGAACTACCCGGAATTGGAAGAAGACCTCGAACCAGAGACGACATACGACAAAGTAGAAACTTGCCATATAGTTATATGATAGTTCGGCAAAAGCCAGAACAAACTTTTATATTTAGAATACTACTCGCAATGAATTTAGATTTCCATTTGCAAACATAAAACCTTGAAGTTAATCTTCAAAATCATTTCAGGCGCTAAACAAAATTAATAATATACAATAACGATTGATAAAAAGATCTCAGATCGTTTTCCTAAAACTCTGCAGTAATATACAAAACATGTTTGAAAAATATTTATTGGAAAATAAAAATAAAAATTAGTAGCATGACAATAAATGGTTAGAAATCATAAATCATCCTGTTACTCCAGCTTCATCACCTAAAACATAACAGCAATCATAAACTCACTAATATCATAAAACACTAAATCTTTCCTTTACACAAATTTAAATCTTATTAAAACTTAAATTCATTAAATTTTAAAATCAGATCATCAAGGCTTATCCTTGGATTTTAAATCATTTTCTACTTAATTAAATTTCAAATTTGATCATCAAGGCTTATCCTTGGATCATACAGAACAACTTTGTTCTCCCCCACCCACTTAATTAGTGTCTAACGACCTCAAACGTCGATCCACTATCCAACCCTTTCTAAAGACCTAAGACTAATAGAAATTTTTAAACAAAACTAATCATTCAAATTAGGATAAACAGTGAAAAACTTCGGTTATTCATCCTTCACTTGACCCCCCCTCTTACCAGACCCAGGATAAATCTTAGACTTAGTAAGTTTAAAATAGTATCTAACGAACTACTCGCGTTCTAATTATACCTGAACCTTGTGGATCGATTTACTATTCTCCAACCTTTGAACACAATCACTACCCCTAAGTAAGATTAAGTAAGTTAACACCTTAACTTATACTAGTCACGAGAAAGTATAAATCATTCTCCGGAATAGATATACTTTTCTCTCCAACCCTGAACAAATAGACCCAGGTTAAGCTAACCAAAAAATCGTAAGGACTAACAGTTTAAGCAATTAGAATTCACTTAACACCCTTTTGCATCCGTCATCTTAAACCTTATGTCATTTAAAAACCTAGGAAATAAACAAACAATCGTTTTACACAATTGTGAAATAGATAACAAAAAATACGACCTTGTAATCACACCTCATACACAAACAGTTGGATACATTCGAACAAAACGACAAACACTAAAGAGAAAAATAATAACGAAACAAAGACAAATAACACGAAAATATTTTCAAAAAATCGAAACGCATTTTCAGAATCAGAAACCAACAGTTTAGACGAACTTTACAAACTAAAAGAATCAATAGATAAAAATTACCCAATTCACGATCAATTATATTTCTCTGACTCAGAAACAACTTCAAATTCATCACAAAGAGGAAAAAGAAGAATAAAAAAGCAGTATAAACACAAACCAGTACATTTATACAATTGGAATCAACCAATTCGACACATTAATAATAATTACATATTAACAGTCATCGAACGAAAAAATGAGCTCAACGCACACCCCAGGTGACGAAACTCCAGATGATGATGAAATCTTTCCTTTTATAGTAGATGCAACTACTGATAGAGGACAACACATATTTTGTAAAAATTTACTCTTAAATTTATTTGAACCCGGAATCAGTCCATGTAAAACAGAGTTCCCAGATGTAAAAATTAAAAGACAAATCATAGACCACTACCTAAAAGATATATGTAACATAACACAACCGTATGGAATCTACTCCATAGAATTCACCTCACCAAACCATAATCATAGGAAATATACAATTCAAACAGACGATCTTGATTTAGAATTTTCAAAAGTTTTTTCAGAATATATAAAAAGCATCCAATACCATAACTCACAAAGAGCAAACTCCATTTTCACCAATGAAGTTTTCGCAATAATATATAGTTATATTTCGATATTAGAAAACGAAATCCCAATAACAAATGTCTCACCGACAGAAACATCTAAACATTTAAGAGTACGACATGAAATCACACTACTCTCTAGTTATTTAAACATTATTAAAGAAAATTTCACAAAGGACGAAGTTTCACAACATACAAAACACGATCTACAAAAAATTTTGGCATGGTTCATAATAGATTACTTCACACACAATATTGATTTAATTGCACAAGCAAGAAAAAATTTTAGACCCCAAAATTCGAACGATGATACCGCTATCACAGAACAATCAGATTATGTTTGGGACCCCGAATGGTCTCATCCCGCATTTATAAGCTTCCCACAATCAATCTCAAGTCAAGCAATAAGTACAATATCTTACATAAGAGATTATGTAAGAGTAATACCCTTAACCATTGATGCAACACCATTAAACTATAATACATTTTTGCCCGATACACAAAATAATAGTTTAAACTCTACAGTCATACACAACGAAAACCTCAATGGAACTAGGAATCTTACTCAACAAGATATCCAGACACCATCACACTTCATAAATGAAGAAATTGTACACACAACAACTACACAACAAAGTATTTCACCAATACGCCCAAATTTGACAACACCAAGAAATACAAATCCTTCACAAACACAGGTAACCTTACAATCAACCGTTAAACCTTCGGTTGCTCCAAAATATTCACATATGGATTACCAAACATACAGACCCATGACAATACCATCAAAAACACGCAAAACATTCAGTAGAAACAACTTTCCAGACCATAATTATAATTATACACATCCATCAAAAACAAATTACCAACCACGAAGAAATTTTAACCAGTATACAAGATCTCGAAACTGGGATAACCCAATGGCCCAACCTAATTCAATAAATTTCCAAACGAATCCTCCACAGGATCACAGTGAAAATTACCCATTTTTTCAACAAAATAAAAATAAAAAACAAACATCTTATCAGATGGATTATTTATCCTCAGATGATGATTTCTTACAACCAGATATATTTGCACCATATACTCAAGAATATCGTGGACAAGGAATACAGAAAACACGTACAAATCATAGGAATTTTTCTCCACAACCGATAGATGCACAACATCAACAACCAATTCAACAACAAAATCCAATTAATACACAATCTTTTCAACCAATTCAACAACAAAATCCAATGATTGCACACTCGTATCAACCAACACAAATGCAAAATGAAATACCACTCCCATATTATCTCCAACAACATGAAATAACAAGAAACCAACTTTCAAATTTTTCTCAAATGCCAAATGCAGCAGAATCATTACAAATGACAATGAATCCATACCTTATGGGTGGATCATCAATAACATCAAACAAGCCTTTAATGGTTTTCACAGGAACAGACCCTGAATACTCTGTAGAAGATTATTTAAATGCAGTAACAGCAAACTTGATTTTAAACATCGGACCTGAACCAATTAATACGCCACTACATCAAAACTGGATACATCGACGCACAGCGTTGATACAAACAACCTTAGATGGCGCAGCCCAAAAATGGTTTTCAGTACTACCTCTAGAAATAAAATCAAACTGGAAAAGGTTTACACAGGAATTTTCAAAAATGTTTGACTCCGAAAGAAACAAACAACAACCAAGAGTTTTATGTAATGAAATTCGCAGATTACCAAACGAAACCATCAAGCAATTAGCAGTAAGAATAGAAACACTAGTTCGAAAAGCATATTCACTAAATACACACGACTATAAAAACACAAAGATGACAGAAATCTTAATGATGACCTTAACACCACAATTAAGGAAAAAAGCAATAAAAAAGAGAGCATCCCATCCTTCCTCAATTCGAGAACCCGATTTAGATTTTCGAAAACTAGTAGACAAATTAGAACAAGCAGAAATCACAATGAAACTAGAAGAAACGGAAAATCTGAAATTACAATACCTTAACAGAATTGAAACAACTTCCACTAATATTAATAATATACAGGAATCAGACACAGACCTCGTTGAAAAAATCACTGAAATACTCAATATTTATGAAAAGAGCCCAAACTTTAAAGGCAAACCATCTTTCAAAAAATGGTGTAATTATTGCCGACGATACGGACATAGTATTTCCGAATGTAGACAAAAACAGCAAGATAGTCAAAATAAACCTCAAAAATACAAAGAACCAAATAAGTCATTTTATCAATATATGAAGAAAGATCAAAATCTACCAAACAAAAATGTATATAGCAACAATAGTTCCGGAAAACCCCTTCCGAACAATACAAGCTATACAAGAAATCAATCCCCATATAACTCAAGTTATAGAGTAAGATCGCCAGAACGAAGAAACACACAAAATTCATCACAAAATCACTACAATAGACCAAATAGTAGAAATAACTACTCCAGATCTAATTCAAACACAACACAGTTTGCTTCTAGATCTAATTCCCAATCACGAAATAGATACTATCAAAACAATCAATCACGAAACTCATCATATAATAGAAATAGAAACTATTCCAATAATCGAAATAGAAGTTATTCGAACAATCGAAATCAATATTATCAAAATAACCGATCAAGAAATAACTCATATAACAGACCAAACAACAATTATCAAAATAGATCGCGAAATAATTCACAAAATCGACATTCAAGTTATAATAATCGTCATAGAAATTATTTCCAATCACCACACCGGAATAATAATCACTATAATAACTCTAATAATCGTCACAGAAGTAGTACACCTAAACATCAAAGACAAATCAATCAAGTACAGTCTAACCCAGAAAAAACATCAGACCCTCCAGGTATTGATGACACAGTAACTGATACGTTACAACTCAATCAAATAAACTGTACATCATCAGATTCAGAAAGCGACACAGAAAACACTCTTTCTATCAATATGATAAAAGTCGAAAATGACTATGAATCTGTCATATATGAACAACCTTTTTCATCACACATATATGAAAATCAATCAGAATTTCTTCAAAATTATTACACTACACCCATAAATTCCACACCAACGACGCAAGAAACGAATGCAATTAACACTACAAATCAACCCAATAAAAATGTCAAAACAAAATGCTTGAACACAAACCACATCTATCAAAATATACAAAAAGAACAACCCAAAGAAAAAATTTGGACAATACCATTTCTATTAGAAAGCCCAAGAAACAAAGAATTTCAACCACCAGACCTTGAAATCGATTTTTTAATTGATTCAGGAGCAGAATCAAACATAATAAACATTCCCACATGGAATGAAATAAAAACTTTACACCCAAAGCTAACACCTCTTGAAACCTCCAGTAAGCTAGCAACAGCACAGGGATCAACATTGATAAACTACGGAAAAATCCAATTATTTCTCCTCCCCACCAGAACAATGGAGCAAAGCAAAATTTTAAATAAGCCATTTAAACAAATATTCCATATCACTGATATTAAATATAATATCATTGGAATACCATTTATTTCAAAGTATATACCAACAATTAACATACTAAATAGTAAAATATTAATCAAAGATAAGTATACAAAAACAAAAGAAACATCTTTAACATTTTTTCAAAGATTAAATAAACAACCACCATTCTTTTCAAAATTCTACCCGATATTTAACCAACAAAGAAAACACTTGAAACCACTATCAGGAAACATCTATAATTTTTCAATTAAACAAGTTCACCAATATGATAAGGAACAAAACAAACAAAAATTTTATATGTCAGATTTTGAATTCAAACCTATTCATAAATTTTTCAAAATCACAATCTCTTCAATAAAATATTTGAAAAATTCGAATTCAGATATCATTTCCTTACATGTCTATAACAACACACCTTACCAAGTAACATTACCTTTAGGACTTTTAGGATATTGCGAAACCAACGCTACAATATCACCAATACACGAAAAAGCCTATCGCGTAAATAATATACTCCAATTATTAGATATCTGCCAATCTACAATTCTTAATGAAGAATTATCTATAAATAATATAATAAGTCACGAAAACAGAAATACGGATTATTTCACAAAAACTCCATATTTCAAACCTACATTCAACATAAGTAACTACACAGAGGACCAACAAAAATTTTTAACAATGTTTAATTTCCAACATTCACAAATAACACAAGACGAATTTGAAAAGTTAGCCAAACAGCTAATTAAATATTCATCAGTCTATGCAACCTCAAAATTCGATGTTGGCAAAATCAGTTCATCACTACATCTCCCGTTAAAACCAGACGCAGTTTTCAAAAAACAGAGAGCAAGTAAAGTACCAATTCACTTACATGATAAAGTAAACAGATTACTCGATATTTTAGAACAGTACAATATTATCTCACCAGTTAATAAAGAAGAACAACCAAAAGGCAACACATTTATCAACCCCGTTATAATTCTAGCTAAAGGAGAATCATTAAAAATCGTTCTCGATGCTAGATACCTCAATTCACTCATAGATGAATGAAAATGTAATTGGCCCATTGAACCAATACAAGTTATTTTAACAAAAATAAACGGCAAATACTTTACAAACGCCGATATGAATAGTGCATACAATCAAATGCCACTAGATGAACAATCACGATGTTTAACACAATTTGTTATCGGAAACCAACAATATGAATTCAACCGCTTATTCTATGGAATATCCATAGGACCAGCAGCATTTTCAGCTTTTATGAGCAAAATTTTCAGACCACTAATACTCAAGAAAAACGCAATCACCTATTTAGACGATGTTTTTATGCAATCACAAACAAAAGACGAGATGTTCAATGTTTTAGAAAAATATCACCAAATACTTCAGAACGAAAATCTGAAGGCCGCCCCCGATAAATCACACTTCTTTTTGACAAGAGTTAAATTCTTAGGACATAATATAGAAAGAAAAACAATTACTCCACTGAAATCACGCATTGACGCTATTCAAAAACTTCAACCGCCAACAAATAAAAAGAAAATCCAAGAATTTCTTGGAATGTTAAACTTTTTAAGTAAATATGTTTATAAAATGCAATTATATCTACGACCATTTTATAACATCCTTAGACAACAAAATAATTTTGAATGGAATACAGAACATCAAGCACGATTCGAAGAAATAAAGAAACTTTTAACTGAACAAATTTCAAACACAATTCCAGACCCTGATCAACCATTTTATGCAATGTGCGATGCTTCGAACTTTGGCATCGGCGCAGCACTATTACAATCACATAATGGTACAAATAAAATGAACCTGATATCAGCAAATTCCCGATTATTCACTCAAGCAGAGCTACGACTCTCAACTCTAATGAGAGAATGTACAGCCATAATATACACACTGACAGAATATGAATTTCTGATACTTGGATCAAAACATCACACAGTTTTGTTCACAGACCATAAACCAATCATCTTTCTCTTTACACAGAAATCTAACCCAAACCACCGAGTTTACAGATTTCAACTAATTCTAATGAAATTTCCAAACTTACATATAGTTTGGACTGCAGGAAAAAATCTTGCATTACCCGACACCTTAAGTCGAAATACACCACCTGAATTACTTACACGAAAAACAACAGTTGAAATACCCAAAAACATAAAATTCTACCTTGCAGAAAACGAAACATCACCCCGATTGGAATGCAAATATGCAGTAAAAACTGATATTGAACAATCACAAATAAATAGTTTACAACATTTCCCACTTTATTTAGATTGTCAAAATAATCATTATGAAGTTGATCTACTTGGAACATCAACTTTCAAACCAATCCCATATTCTCAATGGATAAAAAACAACACCAAACTAAAAATGACCATTTTCCACTAATTGAAAAAGAAAATTTAACTGATAAAGTAAATTTATCAGGACCACAAACAAACGATTCAAAATACACAATAAATCAAGTTTTTGACCTCCATGACCCATTAGATACAATACTTTTATCTAAATTCGAAATTGAAAACATTTTTCTCCCTCCAACAGAAACAATTACAATTTCAACACTAAAACAATACCAAAATCTTGACCCAATAATTCGACAACTAAAATCATGGCACAAATATAAAACTAAACCTATCAAGGCAGATTCAACCATTCTAGGAAACAAAACACTCCTCCGATACTTTCGCAAATTTAATAACATAACAATTAATGAAACTACAGACCTTTTAGAGTATAACTTAAATGAATCTACAGTCCCTTGTCTCCCTTTAAGTATGATTCTCATAGCTTTTAATATTTCACATACACAAAATATTAAAGGACACTCTGGATCAGAAAAAACATATTCAAATTTTATACAAAACTTTTACTTCCCAAATGCACCAATTTGGATAAAAGTACTATGCAATGATTGTATAGTATGTCAACTAAATAAGCCTTACCCAAATCAAAAACAAATAGCACAAAAACAAGATTTTAAAGGACAAAGTTTGTACTTTAATCATCGTATCTCATTTGATACTAAAGGACCAATTTCACCCTCATCAGAAGGAAACTCCTACATTATGGTAATTGTTGACGCATTTACACATTATGTAGCACTTAACCCAGTACCACATTGTAACGCTTATTATGCGTACACAACGTTTTATGAACACTGGATAGCAAAATTTGGACTACCAGAAATTTTAGTTACAGACAACGGTACAGAATTCATAAATAATGAAATCATCACACTATGTCATTTATATAACATTAAACACAAACCACGTACATCTCACGCACCTTGGACAAACGGCTTAGTCGAAGGTATGAACCGTTCATTACAAGAATATCTTAGATGTATCATCAACGGAAATGATACAAGATATACCGAATGGTCAGCAGATGTAAAATTATTTCCCTTAGCATATAATTCACAAATTACGACAACTTTAGGAATGTCACCATACGAAATGGTTTTTAACCAAAAGCCACGCAAACCAATAATGTTTACAGCAAATTCTCATAAAAACGCACAAGGTTATTGTCAACCAAATAAAGACTCAATTTGTTATAACCTCCCATTACATACGCACGATGAAGATCATTTTCATCACCCACAAATTCTTAAACTAGCCTCCGGTACACACACCGAATGGATTTTAAATAGAGATAAAAAACACAATGAAATTTATCAAAAAATAACAAAAAAATTATTACAAAGACAAAATATTAATGAACAAATCAATTCACGTTTTACACCAGCTTCCGATTTAAAAAATGGAACATTTGTTTTAATACCTAATTTTAATACTCACAAAGGAATTTCTAAAAAATTACAACCCCTCCGAAAAGGACCCTATCAAATAATTGCAAAACCCACAGATGTCACATATAAAATTATCGACTCAAACAAAAAAGAAATCGTTCAACATCGAAACAACCTATTACCTTATTACCCAAAAGAATACGCACTCCGCGAATTAACTCAATTATATTCTTTCACAGGATTAAAAATCATTCAAAACGAACCACATTTGAAAAACACAGAACAAAATGATAACCCCACCGAAAATCAAAACACAAAACCAATCGCCACCAAAAACAATACAAAAAACCTAGACCATAAAGAATCCCCAAAACAAAGAAAAAATAGAAAAATGACCGAACAAATAATACCCCAAGAACATATCGACAAATCAGAACATAGAAAAACAACAAAACTCCGAAATCAACCACGTAAAAACTACAAAATATTCATCCCCCAATCTAAAATATTAAAGAAAGTGGAATTTCAAAAGTAATTTTAACTTTATACTTCACAATCTTGAAACCTCCGAAACATTTTTCATTTACATTTTTCAAAATAACATGCTGACACGTACGCAATAATTCTAGTTCAAAATAGACCAATAGGATTCATCCAATCCGTCACTTTCTCTAACTCAAACTAAGATCAATTAGACGAATGATATAGAACTCCAGGCACATCTATAACTATAGTTTTACGACCTCCAGGTCAAAAATAAGCAAACCACTCCAACTTGACAACTAAAATAAATATCACCATAATACCGTACCCCTCCCTTATCTAATAACCCAAAGATCAACAATATTTCCCCAACTCAGACCACGAATACCCCCAAAACAAATTTGTTAACTTAGCCTAAAGTAACAAAATGAGAATTTTAATTAGCCTAAAGTATAAAAATCTCACCATACCCGGATCATTTGACAAACAAAAATAAAGAAAAAGACGACCTCCCGATCACCATAAAAATTGCCCCCAACAATTTTTTACAAAACTCAACCCACTTGTCAAAAAACTAATAAATAATTCGACCACACTTGAAAATCGCCCCAAACAGCAAAAAATATTCGACCAAGAGATCATTTCTTAAATGCTCTTCTCTCAAACAGTCACTAAAATTTTCATAAATCTTAAACATTTTTTTACGATACTTGAAACCTTTATAATATTTCTTTTTGATATACTTGAATCTTTTCTAATAATCTTAATCATTTTTTGTAACATTTTTTAAATTTTCTACACTATCTTCGAACTAATTCTCCAACTTTCCAAAACCCTTGATTATATCCACAGGTACGATCCATACAACTTGTCTAAATGATACGAACAATTTTCAGTAGAACTGATATTTTTTTATTGTTTGTAATTTTCTTAACATTTTTATCATCCCTCATTTTGACAATATGCAAACGTATAAAGAAAGCAATCATCACATTTGCCCTAGCAACAATTTTTCTAATTATTTTTTTGGAAGAATATTATAATAAACATAAACTTTCTCACTAAAGTAATAATTCAAAATCTATCAAAAATTGCTACCCAACAGTCACAAAGTCAGTCTTCACCGACATCATCCCAAGATAACCCAACACCACCTTCAACTACTCAAAATCCTCAAACATCTACACGAATTTCTTTTCAAGATAATCCATACACTTTTGAAGAACGGCACGCTCGTTTATCTGAACCACTAGAACCAGTTCAACGACAAGCATCTCTAAGTGAACCAACATATAACTTTTACCCAACACTACCACAAGAACTAAGTAAAATACGACACCTTAGTCAAAACCAAAACACAACAGAAATAAATAGACAAATTATACATCCTCGACGAAATAGAAATTTTCAAACTCCCCGAGTTCATTTTGAAATACCTCAATCACCATCACAGAGCACTCCAGAAAATCCCACTGGTATTACACCAGAAACCCCTACACTTTTTTCACAACGAAGCACTTCAAGCCTACCCTCAGATTACTTAGGTTCAACACCAACATCTGAGCAAATACGTGAAAATCCTTTCAACCCCACAAACCAAACATCACGATTACCATATTGGACTACACATTCATTCACACAAGGTGAACCAAATTTAGTCAATGACCCCATAGACATTTCTACAGATACAACATCTTCATCACTACCCGAAACATTATCACTTCCATCAACACCATCAATTAGTCAAATTTCACCGACACCCCTTAACTTAAATTTTCCAAACACTCTCGACGCAAGATACCGAGAACAATCATTAACAAATATTCCTTTAAGATTAGATTGGAATACATTTACAGCACCTCCACCATTATTTGGACAACATCAAGAAAGTAACCGCCTTCATAACTGGGCACTTAATAGATTACAATATCGCCAAGATATTCACAACGATATCCGTGATCACAATATTCAAATACTCCAACAAAACAGTTTACAATTAAAGTTTGAAATAACAGTTAAGTTAAACAATATTACTCAACATCCCTACCCATTAAACCCACCTAATATAACAGCTCAATCACTACCACCACCGTTTATAACTACTGAAGTAATATATAAATACGACAGATATACCAAAAACACAATTGGTTACATTACATTTTATAATCCATACTCAGGATTATCATACACATGTATATTCTAAAATTATTAATTTTTCTCCAACTCCTTTTTCTAGTAATCTCAAATCAAAACATAAACCCTTCCCCCCGTACAGGACCACAAGATTTATTAGTAACACATTACGATTGTGAAGAAAATGAACAAAAAACACTACACAAATATGCAATAAATCAAGTATCACAATGTGAAACAGAACCACAAGCTATAGAAACCACAAATGTAATAGCAACACTCTATTCAAAAGCCCGAGCAACAACAGTTACAGGTTATAAATTCACAGCAACATTTTCCGAAAAGAAAGTACATTGTTCACAAGTCTCGAACGGAAACAAAAAACGACTTGACCATGAATCATTCTATCAGAGTAATATAGAACGTCTTTTACATCTCAATCCCGACGATTGTAAAAATGAATTACTCAGACTAAACATCACACAAAATAAAAACTCCGAAAGAAAGTTAGTAAACTTTCAAGTTTTTTCAGACTCTGTACATCAATCACAACTTGAAAGACACCAAGGACATATAAAACTCGACGACAAATACCCGTATAACGGCGCACACGGACGATTAACCTATGACCTACACGATAAACATTGGATACCACACATTGGTATAAATAACCCATCAAACTGCAAAGCAGACACGAAAAATAAAGGATACCAAGAAATAATGTTTTTCGATTGGAAAATACAACTCGAAAAAATACAACTCACACGAGATTTATCAGATAATACAATGATATATCAAGGAATCCGATTACCTTGTAAAAATGATCAAGGTTATTGCGATCCTACAACGAGAACACAAGCAACAATTGTTTGGTTCCCCGAAGATACATGTACGACATTTCAAGTAGCAAGAATACACGCTCGTATGATAAAATTTCACGAAAAATACTTTATACAATCAATTCCATATGAACAAGTACATCCATCACGAAAACAAAGTACTAATTTTAGAAACATACACAATATAGAAAATAAATTGACACGTTTTCAAATATATCAAGAAACAGAACTTGCATGTAAATACAGGAATCCACTTCACAGAACACAATACTCTGAAATATTAGTTGAATACGAAAAAGGATTCGACATGACCACTGGAAAAATAAAAATTGACCCATATGCCACAGGTCATCCTCCAAACGAAGGAACATCATATATACCAGTTAATTTTGAAAAAAGCAACGGACAACCTGGTGGACATCTAAAACCCCATGACACCAGAAGCACACGCTTACAAGAATTATCACTAATGAATACTACATATTTCGGTAATATTCACTATAATATTCATTTAGATATGAAACTAGATTATACAATTAGCCGAATTTTTCAAGAAATGTCACTCTCCGAATTAGAAACACTACACCAACTATGCGAATTAGAACGAACACAAATATTACAATCACTTGCACTAGCAGTATTAAAAATACCCTATGCAGGATACTTATTATCAGGAAATAGATCAAATTTTTTAGACTATGAAGGAAACATCCTATGGTTTTATACTTGCACTAAAAAAGTATCACCACTATACGTTTTTGAAGATAAACGATGTTATAAAAGAATTCCTATCTTTTATAAGAATAAAGTACATTTCGTGGACACACTTTCACGAAGAACCTATTTCTGGGATACCGCAGTCCCATGTGGATCAGAAAATAGCCACAATGTAGTACAACTAAACCCTGATGAAAATAAATATTATCTTCTCACTCCATATCCCACACTAATGCAATCACTCAAAAAATTTTCACCAGAAAGCATTCGCGCTATTGCTCGAAACCCAAATATAGACTTACAATCAATAGGAATATACTCAAAATCAGATATTCAACATCACATTAGAACACAACAATTCCAAGAATTATTAACACAAATGGACACTATACAAAGGCAATCAATTGACCAAAATCTACGCAAACTTGCAGAAACCGCAGGATTTGCCGATATCTACACGCAAGACTATAGCGGATATTTTCAAGACATTAAAGATTATATATATCTAAACGGTGAAAAATACCGTCCCCAAGATATATCACCAATCAACATTTTTAGCTTTGTTACACTCAAAAATGAAATCCTTGATTTTCTAGGATGGCCCTACTACATCTTAGAAAAATTGACTATTTTATACGCAATGTTTAACTTTATTGGATTTCTTTTCTCACTTTTAAAAGGAATCTACAATACATGTGCTATGCACACACAAGTAAATAGACAAGCAAGCGTAGCACGCATACTCTTTGCAGGATTTTTTGGAATTTTTTCTACATCTATAAACAAAATTCTTTTAGACGCACAAATAAAAGAATACAACACAAAAATAGCAACACGACAGAACACATACGACGAAGAACATAACAATGTAGACACAACGCCAACGGCACCACAATTACCACCCCTACCACATAACCATCCACTATCCCTAGTCCCACGAAATTTTCGAAATTTAGCAATCACACATAATCCAAATTTTCGACTCACCACATCACAAAGTCCCATCCAACATATAATGACACACCAGTCACAAGATGATAATACTTATGAACAAATTATTGAACAACCCCATACCACCGCTTTTCAGTCTCAAAATAATAATTTTTTTAGCCCACGATGAGCCGACAACTTGGATCACTACACCGATCAAATTCCCACCCAACCAATCTTACCTCTCCAATCCCAATAATACCACTTTTTGCTTTTCCGCCACCCGATTTCCCATCTAGTAATGTAACATCAGGCATGAATTCCGACACTAATTCACACATCTCAGTTTTATACTCCATCTCACAACTCAATAACCCGAATATTGAAACCCCCGATGAATTTGCCGATTCAGAACCATCCCCATCCAATAATTTTCATAGCTCTTCTAATTTTTCTCAACCCCCTTTTCAACCCATATTATCCAATAACCCTGACCCAATCACTTCCACACCCTCTTATGCTTCCCAAGTTACCCCAACCTACTCCTCATATCATTCTGACCAATCATCTCATTCTCCAGACACCCCCCGAATCTCCCCAGAGCTAGATAATTTTATTACCCTCCAACAACAACCCTACCACCTTCATACCCCAACCATAAACCAAATCTCTTCCACAATAAATTCATCCAACCCCCCTACCCCTACACCCTCTTCAAATTATACTGAATCATTAGCACCGTCATCCACATCCACTGAATCTTCACTCAACACTAATAGAGCTTATCGCACTTTTAAAAGAAAGTTCCCCAACCATCCTTTCCCAGCAAAACCAGGAACAGCCCGTGAATACATCAACCATCCCAAGCATACTAACACAAAAGAATTTTTAGCCATCACCTTACCCTCATTCCCACAATACACCTTAAACACCCCTCACGACACTAACGAAACACGCAACTTTGTAGACGAATACGTTTTAATGCCCACTCTCTCTTGGACCTCATATTATCATTTCACTAACCCTCTTTGCTTACCTTTATCCAGCACTCACATCGATATAGAGCGAAATAAAGACATGCTATATCGACTCACTACACCACTAACCGCTAGACAATTTACTTACATTGGATATAAAAAATCACTAAAAACACACACTGCACCTAGAGCTAATGAATATACACTAGAATACTATGATCACAACATCATCAGAGCTAACCAAGATCAATTCTTAGACGACGATCGCTTCGCTAATCCACAAATCACCGAGAAATTTTTCATCAAGACACCATATGTATTTACACTAAACATCTTCGACCGTAAGTTTGACCACATTATTTCAGAAGCACTAACAGACACACAAGCATACGAAAGTTTTAAAGAACGCTTCCAAATATTTTCACTAACCTTTCATTTCCTTGCACCACACGAAAGAGATTTGCACTGCTCACACGATATTATGTTGCGCACTAAACAAACCCACACATACAGTTATTATCCTTTCATCCAAAATCACTTTGATCTACACACACCCTCTAGACAACCACACCATCGTTTTCAATTCATTAATTCAAAATACACTTCACCATTTTTCCTAAATTTCACATATTGTATTAAAGATACTAACCTCCATGGTATTCTTCGTAATTATGATCCCATAACCCAAATGTACATCTTCTGTCCCATCACCAAGACCTTCAACGCCGAAGAATCCCGACCCTTCCTTATCCCGCACGAGTTTGTACAACCTATAGAAATCCCAATATTAGAATTCATCCACAACACTAAATTCAATCACAAATTATATAACCTAATCCAAAACACACCTTATGAATTTGCAGTTGGCACTGAAGAACTAACCACCATTAAGGCACTTCAATTGCTTTGGCCACTACTTCAGACTAAAAACATCATCCGCATCTTAGCTAAACTACTAACAACTTCAGATCTCATCCACGACATCTTCCCCCACGGTTTTTTCCCCGACGACTAACAGGTAAGTATGAATTAAATGAATATTCCTAACTAATTACAATATTAAAAACTCACCATTCTTTATCCATGTTTTCTTTAGATTTTTAGCCTTCATCCGACAATCACCTACAAAAACCACAAAAGACAAATAAAAATCGCAAATTTCATCAAACAATTTTAAAATTCTATCATTAATCTCTTACACTTATAAATTATTAAATTTAATACCAATGCAGTAAATTCGTCTATAAAATTTTCCCTCCAAGCATTAAATCTAATTATGATGAAAATTTGTAACTTAAAATTCCCCCATAACTAGCAGTAAATTTCCAAATTCTATGTAATAAATTGATTAAATGCAAATGCAGTACTAACCTTTTGATATTTTCATTCACTCGCACAGAAATTCTATCCACACTCGCACAGCTCGCCCACGAAGAATTGTTTAAAATAATGAATTTCAGTTTCAAGTTTTCTCACTCAACAACTCTAACATAAGATAACATGTTTCAAACTTTCCTTTAACCCGGTTGGAAAGGAATCATATACTAAACAAAACTAACCAACGCAGCTTACTAAATACCACAAATCATAGAATAACAGCATGACTAAGAAAAGAAAACCAACGGTACCCAAACCGGATTAACCCAGTTTGAAACTGGATAATTTATTCTTTTGAAGACTATTATAAAGTCTCAGAAAGAAATAATAAAACACAAAAAAGTCGAAAGACAAACCCATACCACGAACAATTTACTTTTTGAAAAAAGGACAAAACCAACAAGACATAAGAAAGACCACAACAAACCCAACATAAAACGTTGTCACATAACAGGACCCCTCACAAAAACCGCATGAAATCATACTCCCACTCCTGGCCTAACCCACCAGGAAGGACGTCCTGAGCATGCTCTATAGCCGGCCTAACCCACCGCGCTACATCCACGCTTTGTGACCACACTCCTATTTTTAATAAGAGCTACTCAAGGGTGAGTAACTCTTCAAAATAACCAAACTAAAACAAAAAGCTTTTGTGAAAACAACTAACTAAAATCATAATTAAAAAATATTAAAGTAATAAAAGTTTTATAAAATGTAAATTACATTATGCAATACATAGATCAGAATACAACACCAAGGACGAACATCAAAAGATAAAACGACCCCACCACACTCGAGAGAGAATGACCAACTACAATCAATATGCCGCTCACAATCACAACTCAAGGGATTTAGAGTACGACTTGACCTCGCAGAAAAGGACTTCATTGAACTAGACCAATGACCACCTCGATGTTCAAGTATACGTACAGATCCGAGTAACCAGGCATCCCCTCCACGCACAATCTCCACGCCATTCCCAAGCTAGATCAGACACAAAAGAAGTTCTCCTCGAAGAACAGAAAAACCTGACATAGCCAACCATTCTGAAATCAGAATTGATTTTGTTGCAGAGACTTAGTCGTTGTCACTAGAAAACACAACGTCTTAAGTCCCTAACTCCAGCTTCCTGGAATTTCTTTAACAAAGAAGAAACGGAAGAAAATTATGATGTTCGCCAAATACCAACGTCCATCATCCATCCTTCGAATTACAGAAGAACTGTTCTAAAAAACTCTGTAAAACCCGGATGGGTGGAACCTGATGTAAACTACATTTTATGATTGGATAAATTAGATATTTTACCAACGTAAAGTATTTAATATTAACCAATCATGATCCATCTAACTAACAAACCACTTATTTGTAAGTGCTGAAGTTACTTGTAATTTCAGCACCAGAGAGATTTGAATTTAACTTAGAAATTAGTTGAACTCTCCCAAGTACTTCAGCAGCCGCAATAAACCAGTATACCCTAGATCTATTGAGCCTAGCAGAGACTAGTTAAACAACCTGAGACTAGATAGTATAAAAGTAAGATTAGGATCGGTATTAGACTAAGAAGTTGCACGAATCTATCCGGCCGAAAATAAGATAGCGTGACGAGCAGACGGTGTACCCTATCCGAAATTACTCTATGAGTTATACACTTCGGCCCTAACTCACTTTTAATCTTTCCATGCAAAGTTATCTAAGTCAAAACATTCTAGAGATAGTCGAGTCCAAGATAATTTTATAGTTTTGCAGTCTCCGTTCGAGCTGCTGTTAAAAATTTTCTCTTGTATCAGTGTCGAGAAAAAGCCCTTCATAAATGTTTTGCTTGTTAGACTAATAAAAAACCTATTCTGAACAATGGATGAAACTGAGTCTTTCCTTGCATTTAAATGGACCGAAAAAAAAATCTGAACCCTTTAGACGGCTTCTTTATACTTTGGTAAGCAAAAAAAAAACACCACTCCCAAAAATGCGATAAAAATACAATATGAAAAAACTTCAGTTTTCCCAACTTTTCCCAAAAAAAACAGACGTTTTTCAAAATCAAAGTCGACTTGTATTTTAAGAAATTGGTAGCTTGAGCTTGGTTTTTGAATTTGGATCAAGCCGAATAATCAAAAGTATACATACAGTAAAATAATATATATATTCATACTCGATAAAGACTCAAGATGAGCTAACCAGAACGAATCAGATGACCTGGATAAAAGAAAGAATAATCAGAAGAAAATGTCCTCAATTTTTTATTTCCTCTAATAGAGAGTTTTTCAATTATCTTGACATGCTGAATAATTTGAAGAAAAGTGAGCTAATTTAATTCTGCTGGAATCAAACTTCAGAATTTTGCCCAATTATAGGGTTTTTTATTTATAGTCTTTTAGTATCTGTTTCTGTCCGTGTTTCGATGAAGCTCTGCACTACTTAGAGCGCATCAAAGCACCGCATAGTTTTGAGAGCACTAATCAGCTTTGAACTGTTTGGAAAATGTCACAATTTGAGGTAACGATTGTTTTCTTCTATGGTTTTTAGATTCAGTATAAGAAAAAGTACCTCCAAATATGATTATCAATTAGAAGGTCAAGATTCAATCATGCCAAAAACAATCTAGCAGAAAAATCAAAATTTCCTTGCCAAAGTCTCTTTGCCCATTTTCCTTTTTTTGCTTGAAGACAGATACAAAGAAGAATAAGGATACAGGTTGCACTTTCAGTAGCACAACTGAGTTAGGTATTGGTTACTATACTCATAGAGTAACTTCAGATAAGGTACACCGTCTGCTCGTCACGCTATCTTATTTTCGGCCGGATAGATTCGTGCAACTTCTTAGTCCAATACCAATCTTAATCTTACTCTTATATCTCATAGTCTCAATAGATCTAGTGTACACCGGTTTACGCGAATTAGTTCCAGAGTGAGAACAACTGCATTCTAACTTTAATTCAAATTGTCCTGGTGGTGATACTACAAGTAGTTTCAACGCTTACAAATAAATAGTTTGTTAGTTTGATGGAGTATGATTGGTTAGTATTTAACATTTTTTAGAGATAAAATATCATAATAATAACCAATGATAAAAACAAGTTTAGATTTGGTTCCCCCCATCCGGGGTTTAGAGAGTTTTAGTTTTTTAATGTTCTACTGTAGTGAAGGACGGATGAGGGTGTTTTTTTTTAGAGGTTGCAAGTTTATTCTTTTTTTTCTGGTTTGGAAGAAGAGATGTTATTACGATAGTTTCAGGAGATCGTATTATGACTTCTGATCGGTTGTTAGAGAATAGGGATATTGCTATTCTCAGTCTCGTTCGAATGTGGCATGTAGTTTGACTTTGGATGAAGTGCCTGGTGACTCGGATCCGTTCGTACACTTGAACATCCAGATGACCATTGTTCTGCTGCAATGGGTTTCCTTTGCTGCGATGCCAAGTCGTACTTTGAATCCGTTGAGTGTAGTGACTGTAGGCAGCATGTCAGGTGAGTTTTGCCATAAACACTAGGGCTTTGCCATCCGTAGTTGGAGTGTGATTGGGTTGTCAAGTTTCTTGCCGCTTGTCTTTGGGCTGAATATTAACTATATACTACATTGTATTTTTTACATATACAATTTTTTGTTAATTTTGTTTTTTAGTTATGATCTTGTATTAGTTTTTGTCGCAAAAGCGTTATTATTTAGTTCGGTTATTTTTAAGAGCTACTCACATTTGAGTAACTCTCGTCAAAAATAGTGTCGTGGGTGTCACAAAGCGTGGATGCAGCACGGTGGGTTAGGCCGACTATAGAGCATGCTCAGGACGTCCTCTCTGGTGGGTTAGGCCAGGAGTGAGGGTATAACTTCATGCTTTCTTTTTCAGAGGGTCCTGTTTCAGTTCAACCATTCGTGCTATTTTTTATTCCTTTGTTTTCTTTTGTTGTCTCAGTAATGTCTTTTTCTCAAAAATCAAATGGTTTGGTTTGGGTTTGACGTTCGACTTTTTGATGTTTTGTTTCTTTTTATGTTCAGACTTAGAAGTAGTCTTTAAAAGAATAATTTATCCAATTTTAAGCGGGTGTTAATCCAGTTTGAGAACCATGGGTTTTCTTTTCTTAGTCATGCTGTTAATTTGTGGTTTATGCTGTTTAGTAAGCTTGCGTTGGTTAGTTTGGATTATTATATAATTCCTTTCCAACCGGGTTAAAGGAAAGATTGAAACGTGTTAAAACTGGTTAGAATTGTTATCAGTGAAAATTAAAACTTGAAGTCATTATTTTAAACAGTTCTTGTTGGGCGAGTTGTGCGATTGTGGATAGAATTTTGTGGGCGAGTGGATATATAAAGAAGCGTCTTTTAAAAGGTTAGTACTGCTTTTTCGCAAATTATAGGCAATTTTTAATAATTTACTGCTTGAAAATTATGAAAGTTACTGCTTGAATTGGGGCTGAAATTATTGATTTATTTTCAATTGTATGAATTGTTTCTGCTTTGAGGGAAAGAATTTATAAATTAATTTGTTGCTTTGTACGGGAGAGTTGTACTGCTTCAAATATTGAAATTGGTCAGTAGAAAGTTATGAATTCTGAGAAAATTTCTGTTCTTATTTTGCTTTTTGTTTTGTAAATGATTGATGATTGTGCCTATGAAGAAAAAATAAACCATTTAAAAAGAATGATAAGTTTTGTTCGAATTTTTTAGTAAAGTGTTTAATTCATACTTGCCTAATCGTAGGTGAAGAAGCCATGGGGAAAAACGTCGTGGGTGATGTCTGATAAGGTTAGTAACTTTGCTAGTAAACGAGTTGTGCATTTAGTCTGGAGGAGTGGCCAAAGCAATTCGAGTGTTTCAATGATGTTGTGCTCTTCAGTGCTGGGTGAGAGTTCATATGTTGTGTTTTGAATAAGGTTTAGAGTTTGTGATTATAGCGAGTTTTATATATGAGTTCTAGGACTGGGACTTCAACGGGCTGGAGGAATTCATGTGGGACAATTGGTGGGCGGGCTTTGTCTACATTGAGGAGTTTGGTTAGGGGACAGAATATATACATCTGGTTGATGGGATCGTAATTTCGGAGGATGTCTTAAAGGTTAGTGTCTTTAATACAATAAGTGAATTTAAGAAAAAATGGTGAGGTGTATTTAGAGTTAATGTATTGATATCTATGAAGAAATTGTCGTGCTGGGTAATTAAGAGTGTAATGGTGTTGGATGAATTGATAGTAAGTGTACGTGTGTGTTTGTTTAGTTCTCAACACAACATGATGTGTACAGTGCAAATCTCGTTCTCTGGGTGTGAGGAAATGACAGATTAGTGAAAAGTGGTTAAGTTTGTTAAAGTTTGATTCATAAGCATGAAAATCACGGAGTGTTTCTGAAATGACCTTGTCGTATTTTTTGAAGGTGTTGATGGTGAAAACATAAGGTGTCTTGATTAAGAATTTCTGTGTTAGTTGTGGATTAGCGAATGGGTCGTCAATTAGAAAGATGTCTTCGTTAGGGCGGATGATGTTGTGATCGTAGTAATCAATGGAATAATCATTAGATCTGGGTGCGGTGAATTTTAATAGTGCTTGTCTGTATCCTGTTTGTGTGAATTGTTTTGGGATTAGTGCTTTTGTTAGAAAATAGAGTTGGGTACTAAACAGTTCGTTGCCATGAGGGGTGTTATATAATGGTAATGAGAGTGGGTTATTAAAGTGATAGAACGATAATTAGAACGATTTACATAATTGAGGTTGTCGTCCTTGGGATCTGAGTGAAAATATGTATATTGGGGAAAAAGGGTAGACATATTTGGAGAAATTCTTTGGTGTTAGTGTGAAGTGGATGATTGAAAAATGTTGTGGATGTTTCTAGTCTAGACGGGAATGGGGTATTTGGAAATTTTCTTTTAAATGGTCGATAAGCTCGATTTGTAATGGAAGATGTGGTTGATGAGGAAATTGGGTTTTTTGAAGGGATATAATGGGAAGAGGGAGTTGGGGTTGATGAGTTTGATGATATCAATTGTGAGAGTTGGTGAATGGTTAGTGTTTGAGGGTGGTGTAGTAGTTGTTGAATTGTTATGAAATTTTCAAGCTCGGATTTAATTGCGTAATATTAGAGCCGTTTTTATCGGATGGTTCACTGGTTAAGTGGGAATATATGGGTGTAAAAATTTGTGATGGAAGAGGGAGGAGAGGAGGGTTCAATTTTTATTTGGGAATGGATAGGTTGAAAGGGAGGTTGGGAAAATTGAGATGGGCTAGGTTCAGAGTTTGCAAACTCGTCGGGGGTTTCGATATCAGAGTTATTAAATTGTGAGATAATGTTATAAATAGTTGTGTTGGAATTAGTGTCTGATTCCATGCTGGATGAAGTGTCATCATAAGGTGATTGAGGTGGAGGAAACGCAAAAAAGGGGATGATGGGAAGGTTGCTCTGGAGAATGGCTGGATGGGAAATTGAGCGATGGAGTGCTCCAATTTGGCGGCTCATCCTGGACTAAAAAGATGGTTGTTCTGAAAACGAAAATTAGTGGTATGAGGTTGTTCTAAATTTGTTCGTATGTGTCATCGATTTTGAATTTTTGGGTTATTATGTGTTGAATTGGGCTTTGCGGATAATTAGATCTCGAAGATATGAGGTCTTTTAGAGCTATATTTCTGAAATTTCGTGGTACTAATGATTAGGGATGGTTATGATTTAGGTTTTATAATTGTGGTGCTGTGGGTGTTGTATTCGTATTTTTTCGTGATTCGTGATATGTGTTCGGCTCGGTGTTGTTGATAATTTGGTATTGCATTCTTTTATTTGAGCGTCTAAAAATATTTTGTTTCTTGATGTAGAAAATATTCCAAAAAATCCTGCAAAAAGTATGCGTGCTAAGCTTGTTGTTTGTTTACTTGTGTAAAGTATGCGTGCTACGCTTGCTTGTTTGTTTACTTGTGTGTATATTGCGCACGTTTTGTAGATTCCTTTCAAGAGGGAGAAAAGAAATCCAAGAAAGTTAAGCATTGCGTATAATATAGTCAATCTTTCTAAGATGTAGTAGGACCATCCTAATAGGCAAGAAATTCGTTTTTCAAACTTACAAAACTAAAAATATGGGTGATATATCTTGTGTTCTGTATTTTTTGCCCTTCAGTAAATGTGATTTTTTATATTTTTAAAATATCCGCTATAGTCTTGTGCGTATATGTCGGAAAAGCCTGCTGTATCTGCTAGTTTGAGTAGGTTTTGATCTTTGGACTGTCACTGTGTTGTGTTCATTTTTGTGAGTAGTTTTTGAAATTGTTGTGTACGAATGTGTTGTTGAATGTCGGATTTGGAGTATATGCCGATCGGTTGTAAATCGATATTTGGATTGCGGGCAAATGCTCTAATATTTTCTGGTGAAAACTTTTTGAGTGGCTGCATAAGTGAAGGGTATGGTGTGAGAAGGTAGTATTTGTCTTCATCAGGATTTAATTGTACTACATTCTGGCTATTTTCTGATCCACATGGGACTGCTGTATTTCAAAAATAAGTTATTCGGGAAAGTGTATCAAGAAGTGTACTTCTTTTTGTAGAGTATTGGGATTCTTTTATAGCATCGTTTGTCTTCAAAAACATAAAGGTGATACGTTTTTGGTACAAGTGTAATACCATAACACAATTCCTTCATAGTCAAAAAAATTTGATCTGTTACCTGACAGTAAATATCCTGCATAGAGGATTTTTAATACTGCTAGTGCAACTGATTCTAAAATTTGTGTGCGTTCAAGCTCGCATATTTGATGGAGTGTTTCAAGTTCTGTTAAAGACATTTCTTGGAATTTTTTTTATTGTGTAGTCTAATTTCATGACTAAGTGTATATCATAGTGAATTGCCCCAAAATAAGTGTTGTTCATTAGTGATAGTTCTTGTAAACGTGTACTGTCTTTGTCTTGTGGTTTTAGTTTTCCACCAATTCTTCCTGTGTTTCTTAGGAGGTTGACTGGGATATATGAATTTTCGTCAGTGGTTGAGCGATGGGTTGCCATTGGTGGTTTGATTAGTTTTCCTGTATTCATGTCGAAACCTTGTTCGTATTCGACAAGAATTTCTGAATTTGTGTGTTAAATAGTGGTCTCGTATATTTACATGCAAGTTCGGTTTCTGGGTAAATTTGGAAGCGGGTCAATTTATTTTCTATATTATTAATGTTTCTAAATTTAAAATTATTTTTTCTGATTTGATCAGGATTTTCCTCTTCATAAAGGATTGGTTCAATAAAATTTTTTTGTTGAAATTTTATCATTCTAGCGTGTATTTTGCTACTTGAAATGTGGTAAAAGTGTCTTCGGGGAACCAAACCATTGTTGCCTGTGTTCGTGTAGTAGGATCGCAGTATCCTTGGTCGTTTTTACAGGGGAGTCTGATTCGTTGATAAGTTATAGTGTCATTTTTTAAAACTCGTGTTAGTTGTACTTTTTCAACTTGTATTTTCCAGTCAAAAAACATTATTTCTTGGTATCCTTTATTTTTAGTGTCGGCTTTCCAATGTGAGGAATTGCTTAGTCCAATATGTGGTCTCCAATTTTTATCATGGAGATCGTAAGTTAATCTTCCTTGTGCTCCGTGGAAGGGAAATTTGTCGTCTAATTTTATATGTCGTTGGTATCTTTCAACTTCGGCTTGATGTGCTGAGTCTGGAAAAACTTGAAAGTTTACCAATTTTCTAGTTGTGCCTTTGTTTGATGTGTTTTTAAATCGTCTGAGTTCGTTTTTACAATCGTCAGGGCTGACGTGCAATAGTCTTTTGATACTACTTTGATAGAAAGATTCTTGATCTAGTCTGCTTTTTTACGGTTTGAGACATGGGAACTATGTACTTTCTTTTCGGAAAATGTCGCCGTGAATTTATATCATGTTAGCGTTGTAGCTCGTGCTTTCGAGTAAAGTGTAGCTATTATGTTTGCTGTTTCCATTGATTCAGGTTCGGATTCACATTGAGTGACATGGTTTATTGCATATTTGTGTAATGTTTTTTGTTCATTGTTTTTCACAGTCATAGTGTGTGACTAGTAAATCTTGGGGTCCTGTTCGGGGGGAAGGATTGTTATGATCGCGTTTTGAGACTTTGAAAACTAAAGGATCTGGAAGATTAGTATCTTTAAAAGATACAGCTGTTATATTCGGGGGCTAGTGATAAGGAATGATGAATTATATATTTTAAGTCTTACTGTGATTTCAAACTTTAGTGTCAGATTATCTTGTTGAAGTTTTTATTTATTGTAGTCTTGTATATCTTTTTCGATATCTTGTCTATATTGTAATCTGTTTAGTGCCCAGATATGTAATCTGTTACTTTCGTGATGTTGTCCAAATAACGGAGGGGGTGCTGCGAATTTATTCCAATCTAACCGAAGTTGTATGTTATTTGTTGAATTTTCTCTATATCTGGCGTCAATATTTGTAGGAAAATTCGGGGGAATTGGTGTTTGTGATATCGGTTTTAATGAAGGGGTTGAAGGGAGTGACAGAGTTTCAGGTAGTGATAGAGATGTTTCAGATGAAACGTCAATTGGATCGTTTACTAAATTTGGTTCGCCGTGAGTAAAAGCTTATGTCATCCAATATGGTAGATGTTCTGTAGTAGCTGTGGAATTGAAAGGGTTTTCTCTGATTTGTTCAGATTTAGGAGTTGATCCTAATTAATCTCATGGGATGTTTGATGTGCTTGGTTGTGATGGAGTATGGGGAGTACTTTGAATTGTACTACTTGAAAGGTTTATAGGATTTGTTGCTGGTGAATGAGGTATGTTGAACTGAACTCCAGGGATTTGTAAAATTCTGTTTCGTCTTGGATGAATAGTTTGTCTGTTAAATTCGAGCGTATTTTGGTTTTGACTTTAATGTCTTGCTCTATTAAGTTCTTGTTGTAGAGGGGGGTATCTATTGTATACTGGTTCGTATTGCGGTTCGCTTAGCGATGCTTGGCGAAAAATTGGTTCTAGTGGTTCGGACAGTCTTGCGTGTCTTTCTTTAAATGTGTATGGGTTGTCTTAAAAAGAGATGCGTTTTTTAAGACCTTTCATTAGCCGACAAACATTCACCTTCAAGCCAATCTCTAACTATAACTAAAGTACCTCCTGGTCAACAATAAGCAAACCGCTAAACATTGACACCTGAAATAAACAAAGTCTCAATATTTCAAAATTGCTTGGCGATATTGAATGTTTCAATGTTTCGCCAAGCACTAGAACCAATGTTTCGCTCAATGTTGGATCAGATTAATTTAAGAATATCTGTTTCTTAAAAAGAGATGCGTGTCGAGGATTGGGGATTATTTGTTTGAGTTTTTGTTGGTTTTGTTGGAGGTTCTTGGGATGTTGTCGGTGGGGACTGGTGTGGGGGTTGTTGATTAACAATTTTGGAACATTTTTTGAACATTTTATATAATTATGAAGAAATTTTATGTTTGTTATAGTATTCTTCAATCAAAAGGATTAAGAGTATCTTGGCTAATGCGAAAGTTATGATTGCTTTTTTTATACATTCGCACATTGTCAGTATGAGGGAAATTGAAAATGTGAGAAATATTATAAAAAGAAGAAAAAACATCTGTTCTACTGAATAGATGTTGGAACATTTAGATAGTTATTTCAATTATCGTACCTGAGAAGGTGGTCAAGGATTTTGGAAAAAATAATGTAAGCTTGGGCTAGGGAATAAAAAATGATGAAAAAGTTGCAAAAATTATCAAAGAAAGCACAAATAATTCTAAAATGTCAGATATGAAAGTTATACAAGGCTCTAAAAAAATCTGAAAGATTTGAAAAAACGTTTAAAAGAATATTTTGGATTTTGTTGACTGTTTGAAAAAGAAGCATTTGAAGAAGTGATTTCTTCGTCGAATTCTCTTTTTTTTTAAACTAAACTCGAGTGTGGTAGGAAAATTTATTGGTTTTTTGACAAGTGGGTTGGATTTTGGCAATTTTTGGTGAAGAGAGGTTCTGAAGGTTCCTAAGGGTCTTCCTAGTTTTGTTGTTAGTCATTGGATAATTGGGGGTATCTGAGAGAGATTCGTACTTTAGGCTAATTGATGATGTTCATTCTCTTCTTTCGGCTAATTTAATGTTTTTGCTTGAGGGAGTTTCTGGTTCTAAGTTGGGGCAATATTGTTGATTTTTGTTCTACATGTTAGTGGAGGGTTGAAATAATGAGACTTGGTTTTTCTTCAGGTGTCAATGTTTAGCGGTTTGCTTATTGTTGACCAGGAGGTACTTTAGTTATAGTTAGAGATTGGCTTGAAGGTGAATGTTTGTCGGCTAAAGAAGTCAAAAATGAGGTGATGATTCGGAAGAGGTTCTTATTGGCTGATTTTGAACTGGTTTGCTTAAGTGCTGCGCAGCATGAATTTTGAGAAAATGTTCGGTTAATGAAAACATCTTCAAGGGGTGAAATTGTTAATTTAAATCAAAGTGGTTTCTGAAATTCAACTTTCTTTACTATTTTAGTTTGTGTGATGAATGTTTTATAATCTTTGCGTGGCTGATTTTGAAGTCGCGATGATTGTCTATGTGGAGATTTTTCTTTTTGATCTTGTGGTAGAATTTTTTCTTATAATTTTCAAATTTTTTGTTCTGTTTGGGTTATCTTTTTGTTACCGAACGTTTTTGGTATTTGATTTGAAAGTTCTCTTTCATTTTTATCTAATGGTTTTTGAATAGGGTTCATATTAGTGCTTTGATTTTGTTCGTGATCTGGAAAATTTCGAATAACTTCAAATCCTGTAAAAGAGTATAATTGGGTCAGTTTGCGAAGAACGTACTCTTTTCGATAATAAAGTAAAAGGTTGTTTCGATGTTGAACGATTTCTTTTTTGCTTAGGTCTGTAAGTTTGTATGTTTCGTCATTGGGTTTATCAATTATTTGATATGGTCCTTTTCGGAGTGGTTGTAATTTTTTATAAATTCCTTTTTGTGTTTTAAAGTTTGAAATTAAAACGTATGTTCCTATCTTAAAGTTTGTAGCTGGGGTAAATCGGGAATTTATTTGAGAGTTATTATTTTGTCTTTGTAACAACTTTTTTGTTACTTTCCGGTAGATTTCGTTGTTTTTTTTATCTCTGTTTAAAATCCATTCAGTGTGTGTACCGGAAGCCAATTATAGAATTTGTGGATGTTGAAAGTGATATTCATCGTGGGTATGTAGTGGTAGATTGTAACATATTGATTGTTTAGTGGGTTGACAATAGCCTTGTGCATTTTTTGAGGAATTTGCGGTGAACATTATTGGTGTCCGTGGATTTTGGTTGAAATTAATTAATTAGGTTGATAGTCCTAAGGTTGTTGTGATTTGTGAATTATTTGATAGTGGGAATAGCTTTACATCTGATGGCCATTCAGTATATCGTATGTCATTTCCGTTAAAGATACATCTCAGATATTCTTGTGAAGAACGGTTCATGCCTTCGACTAGTCCAAAATGCATGAGATGTACGTGGTTTGTGCTAAATTTCATATAACTGGCATAGTGTAATGACTTCGTTGTTGTAAATTCAGTGCCGTTGTCTGTAACAAGGATTTCGGGCAATCCAAAATTTGCTATCCAGTGTTCACAAAGTGTTGTATATGCATAATAAGCTGGGTTAAAAGCTGGGTTAAAAGCTGGGTTAAAAGCTACGTAGTGTTTGAATGGGTCAACAATGACCATTATATATGAGTTTCCTTCTGAGGATGGTGATATTGGTCCTTTGGTATCGAATGAAATTCTGTGATTGAAGTATAGACTTTGTCCTTTAAAATCTTCTTTCTCTGCAATTTGTTTTTGGTTTAGATATGGTTTGCTTAGTTGACATGTTATGCAATTGTTGCATAAAACTTTTATCCAAATTGGTGCATTTGGGAAGTAAAAATTTTGTATAAAAATTTGACTACGTTTTTTTCTGCTCCTGAGTGTCCTTCAGTGAGTAAGGATTGAGAGGTATGAAAAGCTATAAGCATCATACTTAAAAGTAGACAGGGTACTTTGATGTCAGATGCTTTAGAATTCTAAAATATCTTTGTTTTCATTGAAAGAGGTATTGTTAATTTTTCTGAAATACCTAAGAAGTGTCTTATTTCCTAGAATGGTGATATCTGCTTTAATTGGCTTGGTTTTGTATTTGTGCCCGGATTTTAACTGTCTAATGAATTGGATTAAGATTTTGATGTTTTTGAAATAATTCTAGTGTTATTTTTTCTGTTTTTGGTAGAAAATTGTTTTCATTTTGTAATTTTGATAGAGGTATTGTATCGAGTGGGTCAAGAAGGTTAAAAACACGATTTATTGTATATTTTGAGTCATCTTATGGTGGGCCTGACAAACTTTTATTATCAGTGAGATTTTCTTTTTCTATTAAAGGGCATAGATCTTTTTTATACAATTTTGATTTGATTGGTTTTTGCTGTGTGTTGTTATTTTACTCTATGAAGAGTATGGTATCGGTTTAAATGTAGATTTTCCTAGTAGGTATACTTCGTAAGGGTTGTTTTGACAATCTAGATTTAGTGGAAAATGTTGTAGGTTATTTATTTGTGAGGGATCTACGTCAGTTTCTACTGCGTATTTGCATTCTAATCATGGTGAGGTTTCATCTTGTGCAAGGAAAAATTTTATATTCTCTGGTATTTCAACTGTTTTTTTTTCTTGCTAATAATTCAGGTGGTGTGTTTCTACTTAGAGTATCAGGTAGTGCAAGAGTTTTTTCTGCTGTCCAAACTATATGTAAGTTTGGGATCTTCATTAAAATTAGTTGAAATCTATAAACTCTAAAAGGAAAAATTATGGGTTTATGAACTGTTGGATGTTTTGATCCAAGTATTAAAAGTTCATATTCTGTAGGTGTATTTATGATGGCTCTACGTTCTCTCATAAGAGTAGAGAGATTAAGTTCAGCTTGTGTGAATAGCCTAGAGTTTGCGGAGATGAGGTTCAATTTATTCGATCCATTATGAGATTGTAATAATGCTGCGCCGATGCCAAAGTTTGAGTCATCGCATATGGCATAAAATAGTTGGTCGGGATCTGGGATAGTATTTGATAATTGTTCAGTGAGAAGAGTTTTTATTTCTTCAAATCGTTTCTGATGTTCTGTTGTCCATTCAAAACTGTTTTGTTGTCTAAGGATAATGTAAAATGGTCTTATGTATAACTGCATTTTGTATACCTACTTACTTAAGAAGTTTAGCAATGCAAGAAATTCTTGTATTTTCTTCTTATTTGAAGGTGGTTGGAGTTTTTGGATTGATGTGCCAGATTTTGGTGGAGTTATAGTGTTTCTTTCTATAATGTATCCAAGGAATTTTCTTCGTGTTAGAAAAAAATGTGGTTTATCTGGCGCTGCTTTCATGTTTTTGTGTAATAAGATTCGATGATATTTTTCTAAAATAATGAACATTTCGTCTTTTAATTGTGATTGCATAAAAACGTCGTCAAATATGTGATAATATTTTTCTTGAGTATTAGTGGTCTAAAAATGTTACTCATAAAAGCTTTAAATGCGGCTTATCATCGAATGAACATCATTAGGCTAATTGATGATGTTCATTCTCTTCTTTCGGCTAATTTAATGTTTTTGCTTGAGGGAGTTTCTGGTTCTAAGTTGGGGCAATATTGTTGATTTTTGTTCTACATGTTAGTGGAGGGTTGAAATAATGAGACTTGGTTTTTCTTCAGGTGTCAATGTTTAGCGGTTTGCTTATTGTTGACCAGGAGGTACTTTAGTTATAGTTAGAGATTGGCTTGAAGGTGAATGTTTGTCGGCTAAAGAAGTCAAAAATGAGGTGATGATTCGGAAGAGGTTCTTATTGGCTGATTTTGAACTGGTTTGCTTAAGTGCTGCGCAGCATGAATTTTGAGAAAATGTTCGGTTAATGAAAACATCTTCAAGGGGTGAAATTGTTAATTTAAATCAAAGTGGTTTCTGAAATTCAACTTTCTTTACTATTTTAGTTTGTGGGATGAATGTTTTATAATCTTTGCGTGGCTGATTTCGAAGTCGCGATGATTGTCTATGTGGAGATTTTTCTTTTTGATCTTGTGGTAGAATTTTTTCTTATAATTTTCAATTTTTTTGTTCTGTTTGGGTTATCTTTTTGTTACCGAACGTTTTTGGTATTTGATTTGAAAGTTCTCTTTCTTTTTTATCTAATGGTTTTTGAATAGGGTTCATATTAGTGCTTTGATTTTGTTCGTGATCTGGAAAATTTCGAATAACTTCAAATCCTGTAAAAGAGTATAATTGGGTCAGTTTGCGAAGAGCGTACTCTTTTCGATAATAAAGTAAAAGGTTGTTTCGATGTTGAACGATTTCTTTTTTGCTTAGGTCTGTAAGTTTGTATGTTTCGTCATTGGGTTTATCAATTATTTGATATGGTCCTTTTCGGAGTGGTTGTAATTTTTTATAAATTCCTTTTTGTGTTTTAAAGTTTGAAATTAAAACGTATGTTCCTATCTTAAAGTTTGTAGCTGGGGCAAATCGGGAATTTATTTGAGAGTTATTATTTTGTCTTTGTAACAACTTTTTTGTTACTTTCCGGTAGATTTCGTTGTTTTTTTTTTATCTCTGTTTAAAATCCATTCAGTGTGTGTACCGGAAGCCAATTATAGAATTTGTGGATGTTGAAAGTGATATTCATCGTGGGTATGTAGTGGTAGATTGTAACATATTGATTGTTTAGTGGGTTGACAATAGCCTTGTGCATTTTTTGAGGAATTTGCGGTGAACATTATTGGTGTCCGTGGATTTTGGTTGAAATTAATTAATTAGGTTGATAGTCCTAAGGTTGTTGTGATTTGTGAATTATTTGATAGTGGGAATAGCTTTACATCTGATGGCCATTCAGTATATCGTATGTCATTTCCGTTAAAAATACATCTCAGATATTCTTGTAAAGAACGGTTCATGCCTTCGACTAGTCCAAAATGCATGAGATGTACGTGGTTTGTGCTAAATTTTATATAACTGGCATAGTGTAATAACTTCGTTGTTGTAAATTCAGTGCCGTTGTCTGTAACAAGGATTTCGGGCAATCCAAAATTTGCTATCCAGTCTTCACAAAGTGTTGTATATGCATAATAAGCATTGCAATGGGATACTGGGTTAAAAGCTACGTAGTGTTTGAATGGGTCAACAATGACCATTATATATGAGTTTCCTTCTGAGGATGGTGATATTGGTCCTTTGGTATCGAATGAAATTCTGTGATTGAAGTATAGACTTTGTCCTTTAAAATCTTCTTTCTCTGCAATTTGTTTTTGGTTTAGATATGGTTTGCTTAGTTGACATGTTATGCAATTGTTGCATAAAACTTTTATCCAAATTGGTGCATTTGGGAAGTAAAAATTTTGTATAAAAATTTGACTACGTTTTTTTCTGCTCCTGAGTGTCCTTCAGTGAGTAAGGATTGAGAGGTATGAAAAGCTATAAGCATCATACTTAAAAGTAGACAGGGTACTTTGATGTCAGATGCTTTAGAATTCTAAAATATCTTTGTTTTCATTGAAAGAGGTATTGTTAATTTTTCTGAAATACCTAAGAAGTGTCTTATTTCCTAGAATGGTGATATCTGCTTTAATTGGCTTGGTTTTGTATTTATGCCCGGATTTTAACTGTCTAATGAATTGGATTAAGATTTTGATGTTTTTGAAATAATTCTAGTGTTATTTTTTCTGTTTTTGGTAGAGTGGGTGTTTTTGGTAGAGATTTTGATGTTTTTGAAATAATTCTAGTGTTATTTTTTCTGTTTTTTGGTAGAGAGGTATTGTATCGAGTGGGTCAAGAAGGTTAAAAACACGATTTATTGTATATTTTGAGTCATCTTATGGTGGGCCTGACAAACTTTTATTATCAGTGAGATTTTCTTTTTCTATTAAGGGGCATAGATCTTTTTTTTACAATTTTGATTTGATTGGTTTTTGCTGTGTGTTGTTATTTTACTCTATGAAGAGTATGGTATCGGTTTAAATGTAGATTTTCCTAGTAGGTATAGGGTTGTTTTGACAATCTAGATTTAGTGGAAAATGTTGTAGGTTATTTATTTGTGAGGGATCTACGTCAGTTTCTACTGCGTATTTGCATTCTAATCATGGTGAGGTTTCATCTTGTGCAAGGAAAAACTTTATATTCTCTGGTATTTCAACTGTTTTTTTTCTTGCTAATAATTCAGGTGGTGTGTTTCTACTTAGAGTATCAGGTAGTGCAAGAGTTTTTCCTGCTGTCCAAACTATATGTAAGTTTGGGATCTTCATTAAAATTAGTTGAAATCTATAAACTCTAAAAGGAAAAATTATGGGTTTATGAACTGTTGGATGTTTTGATCCAAGTATTAAAAGTTCATATTCTGTAGGTGTATTTATGATGGCTCTACGTTCTCTCATAAGAGTAGAGAGATTAAGTTCAGCTTGTGTGAATAGCCTAGAGTTTGCGGAGATGAGGTTCAATTTATTCGATCCATTATGAGATTGTAATAATGCTGCGCCGATGTCAAAGTTTGAGTCATCGCATATGGCATAAAATAATTGGTCGGGATCTGGGATAGTATTTGATAATTATTCAGTGAGAAGAGTTTTTATTTCTTCAAATCGTTTCTGATGTTCTGTTGTCCATTCAAAACTATTTTGTTGTCTAAGGATGTTGTAAAATGGTCTTATGGATAACTGTATTTTGTATACCTACTTACTTAGGAAGTTTAGCAATGCAAGAAATTCTTGTATTTTCTTCTTATTTGAAGGTGGTTGGAGTTTTTGGATTGATGTGCCAGATTTTGGTGGAGTTATAGTGTTTCTTTCTATAATGTATCCAAGGAATTTTCTTCGTGTTAGAAAAAAATGTGTTTTATCTGGCGCTGCTTTCATGTTTTTGTGTAATAAGATTCGATGATATTTTTCTAAAATAATGAACATTTCGTCTTTTAATTGTGATTGCATAAAAACGTCGTCCAAATATGTGATAACATTTTTCTTGAGTATTAGTGGTCCGAAAATGTTACTCATAAAAGCTTAAAATGCGGCTGGTCCTATGGAAATTCCATAGAATAATCTGTTGAATTCGTATTGTTGATTTCCAATAACGAATTGTGTTAATCGTCTGGATTGTTCATCTAACCGCATTTGACTATATGCACTATTCAAATCTGCTGTTGTGAAATACCTGCCGATAATTCTTGTGAGAACTGCTTGAATTGGTTCAATGGGCTAATTACATTTAGATTCATCAATGAGTGAATTGAGTAATCTGGCATCTAGAATTTTTTGTAATGATTCTCCTTTTGCTAAAAAGATAACGGGATTTATGAACGTGTCAACTTTTGTTTGTTCTTCTTTATTCACTGAGGAAATGATTTCACACTGTTCTAGAATTTCAAGTAAATTTAATTGGTTGACTTTGTCGTGTAAGTGAATTGGGACCTTGCTTGCGCGTTGTTTTTTGAAAACTTCATCAAGTTTTAGAGATAAATTTAATAATGAATTTACTTTTCCAACATCAAATATAGATGTTGCATAAACTTAATAATAGTTGTGTTTTAATAATAGGTCAGCTGATTGTTTTAATAATTGGTCAGCTGATTGTTCAAATTCTTTCTGTGTTATCTGAGAGTGCTGGAAATTAAACATTGTTAAGAATTTTGTTCTACCCTGTTTGTTCTAACATTGTTCTACCCTGTTTTTTGATATTTGGAATGTTGGTTTAAGATAAGGTGTTTTTGTGAAATAATCTGTGTTTCGTTTTTCATTACTTAATATACTATTGATTGATAATTCTTCGTTAAGAAATGTTGATTGACATATATCTAATAGTTGTAAAATATTATTTACTCTATACGCTATTTCTTTCGTGGGAGAAATCGTTGCGTTAGTTCACAAAAATCTAAGACACCTAGAGTTAGGGTTATTTTACATGGAGAATTGTTATGTATGTGTAAAGAAATCATATCAGAGTTTGAGTCTTTCATGTATTTGGTGGATGAAATAGTTACTCGGAAAAACTTATGAGTTGGTCTGATTTCAAGGTCAGACATAAAAAGATATTGTTGGTTTTGTGCTTTGTCATATTGGTGAACTTGTTTGATTGAGAAGTTGTAAATATTACCTGATAGTGGTTTCATATGTTTTCGATCCTGATTGTATATAGAGTAAAATTTAGAGAAAAATGTGATTGTTTGTTTAATCTTTGAAAAAATGTTAAAGCTGTGTTTTTCATTCTCGTTTCTTTATCTTTTATTTGAACTCTACTGTTTAAGATATTAATAGTTGGAATATGTTTAGTAAAAAATTGTTTTCCAATGATATTATGTTTTATATCGGTGATGTGGGAAGTTTGTTTAAATTGTTTGCTCATGAGTTTATTTTGTTCCATTGTTCGAGTTGGAACAAGGAAAAGTTGGATTTTTCCATAATTCGTTAAAATTGATCTTTTTGCGGTTGCTAGTCTGCTTGTTGTTTTGAAGGGTATTATTTTGGAAGTAGAATTCTTATTCCATTCCAAGTGGGAATGTTGATGATGTTTGATTCTGCTCCGGAATCTAATAAAAAATCTATTAAGGTCTGGTGTTTGAAATTGTTGAAATTGTTTGCATTTTGGGCTTTCTAAAAGAAGTGGAGTTGTCCAAATTTTTTCTTTTTGTGATTGTTTTTCTTCAGGTATATTTTGGTAATTTTTATTTGTGCTTGAGCATTCTGTGGGTTTTTTTTCTGTTATTTCGTCTACAATTCTTACAATTTTTACTTTTGTATTGTTATTATTTAAAGGTCTTGTATAATAGTTTAAGAGAAGTTGATCATGGTTTTGATAGATAATGGAATAAATTGGTTGTTGATATAAAAAAGGTTCGTAGTCATGTTCAACGTGTGTCATGTTAATTGATATTGTATTTTCAGTGTCACTTTCGCTGTCTGTAGATTCGCAATTGATGTGATTTAATTGCAACTCTGTGCTTTCATTATTGTCGATACCAGGGGGATCTGGTTGAGTATCTTCAGTTGATTGTACCTGATTTATTTGTCTTTGATGTTTAGCTGTACTACTCCTATGTTTTTGCTGTGAATTCTGATAACGTAGGTTATTTCTATGTGGAGACTGAGAGTAGTTTCTTTGTCTATTGTTATAACTTGAATTTCTATTTCGTGAATTATCACGTGATCTATTTTGATAGTTGTTATACTTCGATCTGTGAAAGTTTGATCTGCTGTTCGAATAATCGCTTGATCTATTTGGTATCTAGGATTTCGATCATTTGAATAGTTTCTAATCCTATCATTGGAATAGTTTCTGTTTCTTTTGTATGAAGAGTTTCTAGATTGATTATTTGAATAATTTCTACTTCTAGAAAAAGAATGGGACTGGCATGAAAAGAAATTTCTTATTGGTTTAAATTTGACCTTGAATAGTTATTTCGATATTGACTATTTCGTCTGTTTGATCGTCTATATCTGTTTTGTGAGATGTTTCGTGAATTTCGTTGATATGGTGATCGTCCTTGGTAATTTTGATTATGAGGTGATTGTTGCCTAGAGTAGTTTGAAATATTTGGCAGCGGTTTTCCTGAACTATTATAGCTATGAATGTTTTTGTTGGGTAAATTTTGATCTTTTTTCATGTATTGATGAAATGATTTATTGGGTTCTCTATATTTTTGTGGTTTATTTTGGTTATCTTGTTGTTTTTGTCTGCATTCGGCAATGCTGTGTCCGTATCGGCGGAAATAATTACACCGTTTTTTCAATGACGGTTTGCCATTAAAAATTGGGTTTTTCTCGTAAATGTTCAAGATTTCGGTGATCTTTTCGGATAAATCTGTATCAGAGTCATTGATAATGTTTATCTGTGAAGTAGTGGTTTAGATGTTGTTCACAAATTGCAGCTTTAGGTTTTCCGTTTCTTCTATTTTCCTTGTGATTTCTGATTGTTCTAGTTTATCTACTAGTTTACTAAAATCTAAGTCTGGTTCTCAGATTGAGAAAGGGTGTGATGCTCTCTTTTTTATAGCTGTTTTCGCAATTGAGGTGTTAGAGTCATCATTAGGAATTCTGTCATATTTGTATTTTTATAATCATGGGTGTTAAGTGAGTATGCTTTTTGGACTAGTATTCCAATTCTTACTGCAAGTTGTTTGATTGTTTCATTGGGTAGTCTACGAATTTCATTGCATAAAACTATTTGATGTTGTTTATTTCTTTCTGAATCAAACATTTTTGAGAATTCTTGTGTGAATCTTTTCCAATCTGATTTTTTTTCTATAGGTAAAACTGAAAACCATTTTTGGGCTGCGCCGTCAAGTGTGGTTTGGATTAAAGCTGTGCGTCTATGTATCCAATTTTGATAGAGTGGTGTGTTGACTGGTTCAGGTCCTACATTTAGAAATAATTTTGCTGTTACTGCATTTAATTAATCTTCTACAGAAACTTCGGGATCTGTGTCTGTAAATACTATTAGTGGATTATTTGATGATATTGATGCTCCACCCATTAGGTATGGGTTCATAGTCATCTGTAGTGATTCTGCAGCATTTGGCATTTGTGAAAAATTTGCGAGCTGGCTTTTTGTTACTTCATGTTGTTGTAAGTAATATGGCAGTGAGTTTCATTATACATTTGAGTTGGTTGTTTGGTATGATTGTGTATTTACTGGGTTTTGTTGTTGAAAATAAATCCAGTTTCCTGTAGATTCCTGCGAATATATCCGGTTGTTTGTACAAATATATCCGGTTGTTTGTTTGTGCCGTGTAATTACAAGATCGTATGCTTCGTTATTTATTTCAAAATTGTGTAGTACGATTGTTTGTTTATTTCCTAAATTGTTCAGTGACATAAGGTTTAGGATGAAGGGTGCAAGATTGTTATTGGTGATTTTAAAATCCTAGACTGTTAGTCCTTACGTTTTTTTGGCAAGCCTAACTTGGGTCTTTTATGTAGGGTTGGAGAGAAAAGTATATATCGATTCCAAAGAATGATTGTTACTTTCTCGTGGCTACTCTAAGTTAAGGTTTTACCTTACTTAACCTTACTTAGGGGTAGTGATTGTGTTCAAGGGTTGGAGAATAATAAATCGATCTAAAAGGTTCAGGTATAATTAGAACACAGGTAGTTCGTTAGATACTATTTTAATGCTTACTAAGATTTAAGATTTAACCTGGGTCGGGTCAGAGGGGGGATTAGGTGAAGGATGAGTAGCCAAAATTCTTCACTGTTTATCTTAATTAAATTGGTTAGTTTTTTGAAAAATGTCTAATAATTCTGGGTTTTTGATAAGGGTTGGGTAGTTAATCGACGTTTGAGGTCGTTAGAAACTAATTAAGTTGGAAGGGTGACAAAAATATTGTTCTATTTGATCCAAGGATAGGCCTTGATGATCAGAAATTTAAATGTTTAGGAATTTAGAAAGAACCTAATTTATTTGAAGATCCAAGGAAAGCCTTGATGATCTGTTGTTTCAAATAAAATTAATTTAAGTGAAAGCAAGGATAAGCCTTTATAGTTTATTATTAAAGGGTTAAGGTTAAGTTTTAATTTTGATGATTGCTAGTTTTTTGAAATCCGCTGTTATGTTTTAGGTGATGAAGTTGGGATGAAGAGATGATTTATATATACTAATGATGTATTTATACTAACGAATTTTTGTATTTTATATTCAATAAACCTTTTTCAATATGTTATTTAATATACAGCTGGTTTAAGGAAAACGGCATGTGTTGTTTTTATCAGTCGTTATTGTATAATTATTAGGTTTAGCGCCATGAAAGATTATTGAAGATGATTCTTCAAATTTTTATGTCAGTAAATGAAAATTTAAATTTACTGCTGGTAATATTCTGAATACAAAAGTTTGATCTAGTTTTTGTCGTACTATAATGAAATCAATTGGTAGATTTCTTCCTAGTCGTATGTGGTCTCTTGTACGAGTTCTTCTTCCAATACTGGGTAGTTCTCGTTTTGTTTGGAATATTGGGTCTGACCTATTGAGGCGTAAAGACATATCTACTAAGAATTAGACAAATACTTGAAATGTTGTATTTGTCTAATTCTAATCTTATTTTTCTCTAAGTCTAGGTTAGTTAAAGTCTGTTCGAGACTTTTGGTCGCACCAGATGAGTTTTGTATTGGTTACTATTTTCATAGAGTAATTTCAAATAAGGTACACCTTCTGCTCGTCACGCTATATTATTTTCGGCCGGTTTACTCAAATTAGTTCCAGAGTGAGAACAACTGTATTCTAAGTTTAATTCAAATTGTTCTGGTGTTGAAACTACAAGTAGTTTCAACACTTACAAATAAATAGGTTGTTAGTTTGATGGAGTATGATTGGTTAGTATTTAATATTTTATAGAGATAAAATATCATAATAATAGCCAATGATAAATACAACTTTAGATTTGGTTCCACAATATATTCCGACTAAAATGTTTTTTTTTCAGGTTTTTTTTCAAATTAAGGTTGAGTCTGCGCGTCGTGTGATGAAAAGATCTGAATGAAACCTGAAACTTAGGTATACTTGACCTTCAAAGCAAAACACACAAATTGAGCAACGGTTCTGTTGAAAAATGACTGTTTCGCTGGTCCTGAAATCTAGAATAAAATCTAAGTCTGGTTCTCAGATTGAGAAAGTGTGTGATGCTCTCTTTTTTATAGCTGTTTTCGCAATTGAGGTGTTAGAGTCATCATTAGGAATTCTGTCATATTTGTATTTTTATAATCATGGGTGTTAAGTGAGTATGCTTTTGGGACTAGTATTCCAATTCTTACTGCAAGTTGTTTAATTGTTTCATTGGGTAGTCTACGAATTTCATTGCATAAAACTCTTTGATGTTGTTTATTTCTTTCTGAATCAAACATTTTTGAGAATTCTTGTGTGAATCTTTTCCAATCTGATTTTTTTTCTATAGGTAAAACTGAAAACCATTTTTGGGCTGCGCCGTCAAGTGTGGTTTGGATTAAAGCTGTGCGTCTATGTATCCAATTTTGATAGAGTGGTGTGTTGACTGGTTCAGGTCCTACATTTAGAATTAATTTTGCTGTTACTGCATTTAAATAATCTTCTACAGAAACTTCGGGATCTGTGTCTGTAAATACCATTAGTGGATTATTTGATGATATTGATGCTCCACCCATTAGGTATGGGTTCATAGTCATCTGTAGTAATTCTGCAGCATTTGGCATTTGTGAAAAATTTGCGAGCTGGCTTTTTGTTACTTCATGTTGTTGTAAGTAATATGACAGTGAGTTTCATTATACATTTGAGTTGGTTGTTTGGTATGATTGTGTATTTACTGGGTTTTGTTGTTGAAAATAAATCCAGTTTCCTGTAGATTCCTGCGAATACATCCGGTTGTTTGTACAAATATATCCGGTTGTTTGTTTGTGCCGTGTAATTACAAGATCGTATGCTTCGTTATTTATTTCAAAATTGTGTAGTACGATTGTTTGTTTATTTCCTAAATTGTTCAGTGACATAAGGTTTAGGATGAAGGGTGCAAGATTGTTATTGGTGATTTTAAAATCCTAGACTGTTAGTCCTTACGTTTTTTTGGCAAGCCTAACTTGGGTCTTTTATGTAGGGTTGGAGAGAAAAGTATATATCGATTCCGAAGAATGATTGTTACTTTCTCGTGGCTACTCTAAGTTAAGGTTTTACCTTACTTAACCTTACTTAGGGGTAGTGATTGTGTTCAAGGGTTGGAAAATAATAAATCGATCTAAAAGGTTCAGGTATAATTAGAACACAGGTAGTTCGTTAGATACTATTTTAATGCTTACTAAGATTTAAGATTTAGCCTGGGTCGGGTCAGAGGGGGGATTAGGTGAAGGATGAGTAGCCAAAATTCTTCACTGTTTATCTTAATTAAATTGGTTAGTTTTTTGAAAAATGTCTAATAATTCTGGGTTTTTGATAAGGGTTGGGTAGTTAATCGACGTTTGAGGTCGTTAGAAACTAATTAAGTTGGAAGGGTGACAAAAATATTGTTCTATTTGATCCAAGGATAGGCCTTGATGATCAGAAATTTAAATGTTTAGGAATTTAGAAAGAACCTAATTAATTTGAAGATCCAAGGAAAGCCTTGATGATCTGTTGTTTCAAATAAAATTAATTTAAGTGAAAGTAAGGATAAGCCTTTATAGTTTATTATTAAAGGGTTAAGGTTAAGTTTTAATTTTGATGATTGCTAGTTTTTTGAAATCCGCTGTTATGTTTTAGGTGATGAAGTTGGGATGAAGAGATGATTTATATATACTAATGATGTATTTATACTAACGAATTTTTGTATTTTATATTCAATAAACCTTTTTCAATATGTTATTTAATATACAGCTGGTTTAAGGAAAACGGCATGTGTTGTTTTTATCAGTCGTTATTGTATAATTATTAGGTTTAGCGCCATGAAAGATTATTGAAGATGATTCTTCAAATTTTTATGTCAGTAAATGAAAATTTAAATTTACTGCTGGTAATATTCTGAATACAAAAGTTTGATCTAGTTTTTGTCGTACTATAATGAAATCAATTGGTAGATTTCTTCCTAGTCGTATGTGGTCTCTTGTACGAGTTCTTCTTCCAATACTGGGTAGTTCTCGTTTTGTTTGGAATATTGGGTCTGACCTATTGAGGCGTAAAGACATATCTACTAAGAATTAGACAAATACTTGAAATGTTGTATTTGTCTAATTCTAATCTTATTTTTCTCTAAGTCTAGGTTAGTTAAAGTCTGTTCGAGACTTTTGGTCGCACCAGATGAGTTTTGTATTGGTTACTATTTTCATAGAGTAATTTCAAATAAGGTACACCTTCTGCTCGTCACGCTATATTATTTTCGGCCGGTTTACTCAAATTAGTTCCAGAGTGAGAACAACTGTATTCTAAGTTTAATTCAAATTGTTCTGGTGTTGAAACTACAAGTAGTTTCAACACTTACAAATAAATAGGTTGTTAGTTTGATGGAGTATGATTGGTTAGTATTTAATATTTTATAGAGATAAAATATCATAATAATAACCAATGATAAATACAACTTTAGATTTGGTTCCACAATATATTCCGACTAAAATGTTTTTTTTTCAGGTTTTTTTTTCAAATTAAGGTTGAGTCTGTGCGTCGTGTGATGAAAAGATCTGAATGAAACCTGAAACTTAGGTATACTTGACCTTCAAAGCAAAACACACAAATTGAGCAACGGTTCTGTTGAAAAATGACTGTTTCGCTGGTCCTGAAATCTAGAATAAAACAGTGTAAGAGTTCAAGTGGCAGACAAAAGTTAATTTTAAAAATCATAATTTATACCATTAATATTTCTTTAAGTTTTTAGTAGAATGATCGCCCTTAATTGAAAAAACTGAAAAACTAATAAAGTATTTTACTAGCCAAAGCTGTCTAGAAACTTTTATCTAAAAAAAAAATTCACCAAAATTTGATTTTTTTAAACTCCGCAAGTGGACTGATACATTAAAGGAAGGGATATGACCCGGGCCCAAGTCCACAACATGAGAAAAGACTTTAAAAGTCGCAGCGCATACTGTTTTCGAATGAGTTTTGTTGTCGTGCCGCGGGTTAAAATCGAATCGTTCAATTTTTTTTAGCCCACCAATTTTTCTTAGAGAAGGTCTTTATTGCTGTCCAGTCGCACCATCAGTCTATTTTTAGGTCATACCGCCAAAATTTTCGTATATCACCATGCCAAAGTGTTTTTCTTAGTCGCACCCCCATAAGAGAAGACGGCTTGTTACCGGACTACAGGTTTTGAGGGTGATTATGTCTTGTGAAAAATGGCAAGCGCAGACGGGGGCAACTGAAAAAAAATCACGCGACTGAAAACCGGCAAGCCCAGACCGGAGACCACTGCGACTGAAAACCGGCAAGCCCAGACCGGCGCACCTAAAAAAAATTGCCGTGACTGGTAGGGAGATACAAAAAAAAACCAAATATTTTTATACCAAATATTTTTTTACTAAGCCTGATCTTAGACAAAATCCCGGATTAGAAAACCAGCTAAAATATTAGATTGAATACAATGCCAAAAAAACCAAAGTAGTAGCACTTAAACTGAACAACACAATAGATTTTTGCCCTTTAAAAACAAATATAAATTAAAATCAAGCAGGTAATTTTTCCCTGCCACAAATTACAGCTCATGGGTCATAATTTTGAATTGGATAAACTATACAGTATGATTATGATTAAATTTGACTCAAAGTTTTTTCTTGAGTCATGCCGCAATGTTGCGCGTCAGTTTTTCTTAGTAAGCGCTGTCAGTCTTTCTTGAAATTACGCCTCTTTTTTGCTTAAGTTGCATCGCCAGTCTTTTTTTACGTCGCTCCGCCGATATTTTTATTATCCAAATTTCACGACGATACGACTCTGTCCCGGACTACAGTTTCTTTTTCGGTGTTTGAATCTTTTCAAAATGGCAACCAGTATGACTGAAAACCCGCATTTCCGGACCGGCGCGACTACAAAACAGAGCGACTGGCTTGACGAAACAATTAAACCAAAGTTTTTTTTTACTGAATGATGCTGCCAGTCTTTTGAAAAGTCTCCTCAAAAATGAATAAACGACCTGAACAGATTTGAGTAGCACTAAACCCTCAAAAAGTCGAATAAATAGAGATAAAAGAAAAAACAAAAGTGAGTTAGGTTGTCGGTGTAACTCATAGAGTAATTTCGGATAGGATACACCGTCTGCTCGCCACGCTATCTTATTTTCGGCCGGATAGATTCGTGCAACTTCTTATTCTAATACCGATCCTAATCTTACTCTTATATCTACTAGTCTCAGGGTGTTTAACTAGTCTCTGCTAGGCTCAATAGATCTAGAGTATACTGACTTATTGCGATTGCTAAAGTTCTCTGAGAGAGGTAAACAATTTCTAAGTTAAATTCAAATCTCTCTGGTGCTGAAATTACAAGTAATTTCAGCACTTACAAATAAGTGGATTGTTAGTTAGATGGATCGTGATTGGTTAATATTAAAAATTTTATAGAGATAAAATATCCAATGTATAACCAAAGATTAAATATAGTTCATATCTGGTTCCACCCATCCGGGTTTACAGAGTTTTGAATCTTAGATCTTCTATCTGTAATGAAGGATGGATGTTGGTCGTTGTTGTTTGACGAGCATCATTTTGTATTTTGTTCTTGGAGAAGAAAGCTCCAGAAAGCTGGAGTCATCGATAGGAAGTTGTTAGTTATCGTTTGACAAAGACTATGACTGTTAATGAAATCAATCTGATTTCAAGTTGGTTTGTTATGATAGTTTGTTCTTGATTGGTTGTGGAGAACTGTGTTTCGATCTGGTTTGGGAATGGCGTGAAGATCGTGTTTGGAGGGGATGCCTTGTAACTCGGATCTGTACGTATACTTGGACATCGAGATGGTCATTGGTCTGATTCAATGAAGTCCTTTTCTGCGAAGTCAAGTCGTACTAAATCCTTTATGAGCTGTGATTGTGAGCGGCATGTCAGTTGTATTTAGCCATCCTGTAGGTTGAGTGTTATGGGTTCGTCTAGTTTTTGGATGCTCGTTCTTGTGGTTGTTCGTGATCTATGTACAGCATATTGTAATTTACATTTTATAAAATTTTGTTAGTTCTTATTTTTTTAGTTATGATTTTGATTAATTGTTTTCGCAAAAGCGTTTTAGTTTTAGTTCAGTTATTTTTTAGAGTTACTCACTTTTGAGTACCTCTTGTCAAAAATAGTGATGTGGTCACAAAGCGTGGATGTAGCACGGTCGGTTAGGCCGGCTATAGAGCATGCTCAGGACGTCCTCTCTGGTGGGTTAGGCCAGGAAGGGGAGTAAGATTTCGTGCTGCTTTTTTAAGGGGTCCTGTCTTGTGTTTACTTTTGTGTTATATTATTTTTTGTTTTCCTTTTGTTTCGTTGGTTGTGTCTTTTTCTCAAAAATCATATTGTTTGTGGTTTGGGTTTGTCTTGCGACTTTTTGGTGTTTTATTGTTTCGTTTTTAGACTTGATAATAGTCTTCAAAAGAATAATTTATCCAATTTTAGGCTGGTTTAATCCGGTTTGGGTACCGTGGGTTTTCTTTTGTTAGGCATGCTGTTAGTTTATGGTTTATGGTGTTTAGTAAGCTGCGTTGGTTAGTTTGGTTATTATATAATTCCATTCCAACCGGGTTAAAGGAAAAGTAGAAATTTGTTATTGCTTGTTTGAGTTGTTGTTAGTGCAAACTTAAAACTTGAATTCATTATTATAAACAATTCTTCGTAGGCGAGCTGTGCGATTGTGGATAGAATTTCTGTGCGTTTAAACAGAAGTTATAGAAAAGGTTAGTACTGCATTTCAATCGTTACTGCTTTTAAGGTGAAATCTTACTGCTCTTGGGATTAAAAGGTAATTTATTTGCATCGTATTTGAAATTAACTTTATTTGGGGGAATAATTTAGAAATGAATTTACTACTTTGAATTAACTTTTACTGTATCATTTAGTGCATTGGTTTAATATAGTTTAAAATGGAAAACAGAGTTTATATTTTTATTTGTCTTTCTTGTTTTGAAGATGATCGTGATGTGAAGGCTAAAGAGAATACAAGTTACTGAAAAAAACGGTTAGTTCAATTTTGAGTGTGTTAGTTTGAAATTTATTAAATTCATAAATACCTTTATTCATCTGGGCAAAAGCCGTGTAGAAAAAGTTCGTGAATGGCGTCTGAGGTAGTTAGTAGTTTTGCTAGTATGCGTATTATGTTTTTAGTTTGCAACAGTGGCCAAAGCAATTGCAGTGCTTTGATGGTTTTTAGTTCTTCGGTGCCTACTGCAAATTCATGATGTGTGTTCTGGATTAGATTACAAATTTTATGATTATATTTAGTATTATGAATAAATTCTAAAATGGTTACTTCTATAGGTTGAATATATTCATGCGGAATGATCAGGGGTCGGGATTTTTCGTCGTTGAAGGTCTTCGTGAGGGGACAAAATATATACATTTGAGTGATGGGATCATAATTTCAGAGGATGCCTTGAAAGTTAGTATTTTTAATGCAATACGTGAAGTTTAGAAAAAATGGTGAGCTATATTTGGAATTAATGAATTTAAGTCTGTGGTGGGGTTGACGTGATGGTGTGTGTAAATGAAAATGATTTTGGATAAAGCGATAGTAAGTATAAGTATGTGTTTGCTCAGTTCTCAACATGATGTTGTGTGAGCAGTGCACATCGCGTTCTTTTGGTGTCAGGAAGTGAAAGGTTAATGTAAATGTTTGAAATTTTTTGTGAAATGATTCATATGCTTGGATGTCTGATAGTGCTTCTGAAATAATGTGATCATGCTTTTTATCTAGTATGTTAAGTGTGAATATGTATGATGATTTAATAAAAAACTTTTCTGTGATTTGTGGATTAGCCAATTCATCGTCGTCAAGAAATTGGTCTTGATTAGATCTGATGATGTTATGATCTTAATATTCAATTGAGTAGTCGTTAGCGCGGGGTGCAGTGAATGTTTTTAGTAATTTTTTATATCCTCCGTATTTAAATTGTCGTATAGTGAGTGCTGTGGTTAATGTGAACGATTCCTTTCAATATCGATAGTGGTGTTATAGAGTGGTAGTGTAAGGGGGGTAGTGAAATTATAATAAGCTGTTCAATGAAGTGTGGGTATTAATACATGTTCATCTACAAAATGACGTGGTTGAGGGTTAAAATCTGATTGATTTAGTGTGTATTGGGGAAATAAAGATAGAGTTATTTGAAGAAAATTCGTTGTATTGGCGATGTCTGGATAATTGATATATTCTCGGGCGGTTCCGGGTTTGGGTGGAAAAGGATGATTGGGAAATTTACGTTTAAAGGTTCTATAAGCACGGTTAGTACTGTTGGATGATTCTGTGGAAGTGGATGAATGAGCTAATGATGGAGTATAATCTGAAATTGGTGTGGGTGTTGGTGGATTTGATGATGTTATTGTTGATGATAATTGGTGAATAGTGAGGGTGTGGGGAGATAGCAATTGTTGTTGGAGTGTTATGAAAGTATCTAGTTCTTCCGAAAGTTGGATATTATCAGGAGAGTTGTTGGTGGAGCGTTCATTATTGAATGGGGAGTATGTTGGGGTTACTTGAGAAGGAGTGTAGGGAGATGTATGTTGGCTATAGGATTGTATAGGTTGGAAAGGGGGTTTTGAAAAGGTTGCTGAGCTGGTCGGGGTATGTGTAGAAGGGGATGGTTCTGAATCGGCGAATTCGTCGTGGGTTTCAATATCAAAATTATTGAATTGTGAAATTGTTGTATAAATTATGATATCTGAGTTAGTGTCATAATTCATGCCGGATGATGTGTTAGCTTGTGGTGAATCAGGTGGCGGAAAAGCAAAAAGTGGGATAATAGAGAGTGGATTTTGGAGGTTGGCAGGGTTGGAGTTTGATCTGTGGAGTGATCCAATTTGTCTGCTCATCGTGGGCTAAAAAAATGATTATTTTGAGACTGAAAAGTGGTGGTATGGGGCTGTTGAATGATTTGTTCGTATGTATCTTCAATTGAAGGTTGTTGTGTCACTATGTGTTGGATGGGGCTTTGTATGTGACTGGGTCTTAAGTTTAGGGGGTTTGTGATTGCTAAGTTACGAAAATTTCGTGAGACTAAAGATAATGCATGATTATTTGGCAAATGGCGTGCCGTAGGTAATGCGTTTGTTTTATTATGTGAGTCATCGTATGTGTTGAGATTTGTTGATAGTTTTGTATTGTATTCTTTAATTTGTGCATCTAGGAGGATTTTATTTATTGATGATGAAAATATGAAGATATTTTTCGCCGTTTAAATATATATAATCTTTGATGTCTTTAAAAAATCCATTGTAATCTTGTGCGTAAATGTCTGAAAATCCTTCTGTTTCTGCAAGTTTTCGTAAATTTTGGTCTATTGATTGTCGTTGTATAGTGTCTATTTGTGTTAGTAGTTCATGAAACTGTTGTGTTCTAATGTGATGTTGTATATCGGATTTAGAATATATACCTATTGATTGTAAATCGATATTTGGGTTGCGAGCGATAGCTCGAATGCATTCTGGTGAAAACTTTTTTAGTGGCTGCATGAGTGTAGGGTATGGTGTAAGTAGATAGTATTTATCTTCGTCAGGGTTTAATTGCACGACGTTGTGGCTATTTTCTGATTCACATGGGACTGCGGTATCCCAAAAATATGTTCGTCTTGAAAGTGTATCATTAAAATGCACTTTATTTTTGTAGAATATGGGGATTCTTTTGTAACAACGTTTGTCTTCAAAAACATATAGTGGTGATACTTTTTTGGTACAAGTATAAAACCATAAAATGTTTCCTTCATGTTCAAGGAAATTTGATCTATTTCCCGATAATAAATATCCTGCGTATGGTATTTTGAGTACTGTTAATGCGAGTGACTGTAGAATTTGTGTTCTTTCTAATTCGCATAGTTGATAGAGTGTTTCCAATTCAGAAAGTGACATTGCTTGGAAAATTCTACTAATTGTGTAGTCTAATTTGATATCTAATTGAATATCAAAATATATTGCGCCAAAATAGTTATTTTTCATTAATGATAGTTCTTGTAAACGTGTACTTTCACTGTCGTATGGTTCTAGTCTTCCACCAGGATTTCCTGTGTTTTTGCGGAGGTTCACTGGGATGTATGATGTATCTTCTTTTATTAGGTAATGTGTGGCATAGGGGTCAAATTTTATTTTTCCGGTGGTCAGGTTGAAACCTTCGTCGTATTCAACAAGTATTTCGGAGTGTTGTGTTTTGTAGAGTTGGTTTTTGTATTTACATGCAAATTCTGTTTCGTGAAATATTTGAAAACGTGTCAATTTATTTTCGATATTATGGATATTTCTAAAGTTAGTACTTAGTCTTTCAATTGGTTGACTTTTTCAAATGGGATTGATTCAATAAAATATTTTTGGTGAAATTTAATCATTCTAGCGTGTATTTTTGCAACTTGGAAAACTGTGCAGGTTTCTTCAGGAAACCATACTATGCTTGCTTGTGTGCGTGTTGTAGGATCGCAATATCCTTGGTCATTTTTGCAAGGTAGTCTAATGCCTTGGTCGAGGATTGTGTTGTCTTTTAAATCTCGTGTTAATTGTACTTTTTCAAGTTGTATTTTCCAATCAAAAAACAATATTTGTTGATATCCTTTATTTTTTCTGTATCTGCTTTGCATTTTGATGGATCACTGATCCAAGTTTTAGCTTTTAGCGTATGTCAGTCTTCCATGTGTTCCATGAAAGGGAAAATTTCTGTCTAGTCTAATGTGACCTTGGTATTTTTCAAGTTCTGCTTGATGTGCTGAGTCTGGGAAAACTTGAAAATTTACAAGTTCTCTATTTGTTCCATCGTTTTGTGTTGAGTTTAATTGTCTAAGTTCATTCTTACAATCTTGAGGGTTAAGATGTAGTAATCTTTCAATATTACTCTGATAGAAAGATTTGTGGTCTAGTCGGTTTTTATTTCCGTTTGAGACTTGTGAGCAATGTAATTTCTTTTCGGAAAATGTTGCTGTAAACTGGTAACCTGTTAATGTTGTTGAGCGGGCTTTTGAGTATAGTGTTGCTATTACATTTGTGCTTTCTATAGCTTGTGGTTCTGATTCGCATTGTGTTACTTGATTTATAGCGTATTTGTGTAGTGTTGTTTGTTCGTTTTCTTCACAATCATAGTGTGTTACTAATGAATCCTGAGGTCCTGTACGAGGGGATGGATTTGTATGTTGTTCGGAAAAAAATTGAAAAAAGAATGTGTGGAAATGTAAATATTTTTATAATATACATTGGTACGATAATCCGGAGTATGGGTTATAAAATGTGATTTATCCAATTGTGTTTTAGTGTATCTATGGTATTTATATATTACTTCAGTTGTTATAAATGGAGGAGATAGTGATTGAGCTGTTATGTTTGCTGGACTTAGGGGAAAAGGGTGTTGAACAAATTATTAAGTTTGACTGTGATTTCGAACTTTAATTGAAGACTGTTTTGTTGAAGTATTTGAATGTTATGCTCTCGGATATCTTCGTGGATATCTGGTCTATATTGTAATCTATTAAGTGCCCAACTATGGAGTTGGTTACTTTATTGATGTTGTCCAAATAGTGGGGGAGGTGCTACGAAAGTATTCCAATCTAATCGTAAAGGGATATTTGACGATGATTGTTCTCGATATTTAGCGTCGAGGTTGTTTGGAAAATTTAAAGGGAAAAGTGTTGGTGAGACTTGACTTTTTGATAGTGTTGACGGAAGTGAGAGTGTTTCTGGTAATGATGATAGTTTTGTATCAGAAGAAATATCTATTGGTTTATCTACTATGTTCGGTTCACCTTGTGTATATGAGTGTTTTGTCCAACATGGTGGTCTTTCTGTGGCGTCTGGGGGATTAAAAGGGTTTTCTCGGATTTGTTGTGATGTGGGGGTTGAACCTAGGTAGTCTGAGGGTATATTTGAGATGCTTTTTTGTGAAAGAAGTGCTCTGGTAGTGTACTGCTTGAAAGTTCTGAGGTAGTTGGTGTTGGTGATTGATGTATATTAAAATGAACTCTGGGGGTTGGAAAATTTCTATTTCTTCGCGGGTGTATAATCTGTTTTTGTATATCAGGTGTATTTTGATTTTGGCTAAAATGTCTAACTCGATTGAGGGTGGGGTATAAGTTAGATGTTGGTTCACTTAGAGATGCTTGTCGATGAACTGGTTCTAGTGGTTCTGATAAGCGTGCGTGTCGTTCTTCAAAAGTGTATGGATTGTCTTAAAAAGAAATGCGTGTTGATGTTTGAGGATTGTTTATAGTTGTGGGTGTTTTTGGGCTTTCCTGGGATGTGGTTGGTGGGGGCTGGTTTGGTGGTGGTTGATTAGCAATTTTGGAAAATTATCTGAATTTTAATTTTTTCTGGAAAATTTGTGTATATTATACTATTCTTCAATAAAACGTATCAAGAGGATGTTTGCTAGGACAAGTGTGACTATTGCTTTTTTGATACATCTGCATATTGTCATGATGAGGGAGATTAAAAACGTGCGAAAAATTATGAATAAAAGAAAAATATCTGTTCGACTGAAAATAGTTCGTATCATTTAGATAGATTATACGTTTTCGTACCTGTAGATGTGGTCAAGGATTTGGGAGAGTTGGAGATATATTTCAAATAGGGAATAGAAAATTAAAAAAAGATCGCAAAAAATTATAGAAATTTTTATTTTGAATTCAAAAGTTTCAATGAAAAAGTATATCAAAAATTGAAATAGATTGAAAAATTTTGTGAAGAGGTTTAAAAGTTTCGAGGCGAAATTCAAGTGTGGTCGGATTATTTATTGGTTTTTTGACAAGTGGGTTGAGCTTAAGCAAAAATTGTTGAGGGCTATTTTATTGGTGTTCGGGAGGTCTTCATAGTATTGTTTTCATTTGTTGAATAAATGGTAGTATCTTTGAAATATTTGTACTTTAGACCAAATGATCATGGAACTTTTTTACTTTAGGCTAATTTGCCATTTTTGGTTGGGGGACTTTTGAGGTCTGAATTGGAAAAATAATGTTGATTTTTGCATAATCTGATAGGGGAGGGTTATAATATTGAAGTAGTGTTTGTTTTAGTTGTCAAATTTTAGCGAGTTGCTTGTTTTTGACCTGGAGGTTGTAAAATTAGAGTTATAGATATGCCTGGAGGTTAATTTCTATCGGCTAAATAAGTTTGTGTTAGAGATAGAAAGGTGACAATTTAAACAATTTTTATTGGTTGAATTTGAATTAGAATTGATCGAGGTTATCTTCAGCATGTTTCTACAGAAATGTGAAGGTGTAAAGTGATTTAAAAGAATGTTTACCTTAATTTTAAATCAAAGTTGTTTCTGAAATTCAACTTTCTTTAATTTTTTAGATTGTGGGATGAATGTTTTATAGTTTTTCCTTGGTTGACTTCTAAGGCGTGATGATTCTCTATGTTTGGATTTTTGTTGTTGATCTTGTGGTAAAATTTTTTCTGCTATTTTTATATTTTTCCTTTCTCTTTTAGGTATTTTTGGTTCTGGTGTCTTGATCTTTGAGGGTCTATATTCTGTTGTTGAATTGTTTTCGTATTTTTGGTAGTATTAAGAAGTTGATTTTGTTCTATTTGTGGGTTTTTTGAACTTTATGTAAACCTGTGAATGAATATAATTGAGTTAATTCGCGAAGTGCGTATTCCTTGGGATAATAAGGTAAAAGGTTGTTACGGTGTTGTATGACTTCTTTCTTGCTGGAGTCGGTAAAATTGTATGTTACTTCAGTAAGTTTATCAATTATTTGGTATGGTCCTTTTCGAAATGGTTGTATTTTTTTGGATATTCCTTTTTGTGTATTAAAATTAGGTATTAAAACAAATGTTCCAATTTTTAAGTCTGTTGCTGGCATGAAGCTTGAATTAATTTGGTTATTTATATTTTGCCTATGTAACAATTTTTTTGTTACTTTTTGGTAGATTTCAATGTGTTTTTTATCTCTTTTTAAAATCCATTCGGTATGTGTACCGGAAGCTCATTTCAAAATTTGTGGATGATGAAAATGGTCTTCATCATGTGTGTGTAATGGTAGGTTATAACAAATTGAATCCTTGTTGGGTTGACAATAACCTTGTGCATTTTTATGAGCGTTTGCTGTAAACATGATTGGTTTTCGTGGCTTTTGATTAAAAACCATTTCGTATGGTGACATTCCTAAGGTTGTTGTAATTTAAGAATTTTAGGATAATGGGAATAATTTTACATCTGTTGACCATTCAGTACATCGTGTATCATTTCCATTTATGATGCATCTGAGGTATTCTTGTAGTGAACGGTTCATACCTTCGACTAATCCATTTGCATGAGATGTACGTGGTTTATGTTTGATTTTATATAGGTTGCATAATGTGATGATTTCGTTGTTAATGAATTCTGTGACGTTATCTGTGACTAGTATTTATGGTATTCCGAATTTAGCTATCCAATGTTCGTAAAGTGTTGTGTATGCGTAGTAAGCATTACAATGTGGTACTAGGTTGAGTGCTTCGTAGTGTGTAAATGCATCAACAATTACCATAAGAATTTCCTTCGGAGGATGGTGAAATTGGTTCTTTTGTGTCGAATGAAATTCTATGATTGAAATATAGACTTTTTCCTTTGAAATCTTGTTTAAAAGTTTCGAGGCGAAATTCAAGTGTGGTCGGATTATTTATTGGTTTTTTGACAAGTGGGTTGAGCTTAAGCAAAAATTGTTGAGGGCTATTTTATTGGTGTTCGGGAGGTCTTCATAGTATTGTTTTCATTTGTTGAATAAATGGTAGTATCTTTGAAATATTTGTACTTTAGACCAAATGATCATGGAACTTTTTTACTTTAGGCTAATTTGCCATTTTTGGTTGGGGGACTTTTGAGGTCTGAATTGGAAAAATAATGTTGATTTTTGCATAATCTGATAGGGGAGGGTTATAATATTGAAGTAGTGTTTATTTTAGTTGTCAAATTTTAGCGAGTTGCTTGTTTTTGACCTGGAGGTTGTAAAATTAGAGTTATAGATATGCCTGGAGGTTAATTTCTATCGGCTAAATAAGTTTGTGTTAGAGATAGAAAGGTGACAATTTAAACAATTTTTATTGGTTGAATTTGAATTAGAATTGATCGAGGTTATCTTCAGCATGTTTCTACAGAAATGTGAAGGTGTAAAGTGATTTAAAAGAATGTTTACCTTAATTTTAAATCAAAGTTGTTTCTGAAATTCAACTTTCTTTAATTTTTTAGATTGTGGGATGAATGTTTTATAGTTTTTCCTTGGTTGACTTCTAAGGCGTGATGATTCTCTATGTTTGGATTTTTGTTGTTGATCTTGTGGTAAAATTTTTTCTGCTATTTTTATATTTTTCCTTTCTCTTTTAGGTATTTTTGGTTCTGGTGTCTTGATCTTTGAGGGTCTATATTCTGTTGTTGAATTGTTTTCGTATTTTTGGTAGTATTAAGAAGTTGATTTTGTTCTATTTGTGGGTTTTTTGAACTTTATGTAAACCTGTGAATGAATATAATTGAGTTAATTCGCGAAGTGCGTATTCCTTGGGATAATAAGGTAAAAGGTTGTTACGGTGTTGTATGACTTCTTTCTTGCTGGAGTCGGTAAAATTGTATGTTACTTCAGTAAGTTTATCAATTATTTGGTATGGTCCTTTTCGAAATGGTTGTATTTTTTTGGATATTCCTTTTTGTGTATTAAAATTAGGTATTAAAACAAATGTTCCAATTTTTAAGTCTGTTGCTGGCATGAAGCTTGAATTAATTTGGTTATTTATATTTTGCCTATGTAACAATTTTTTTGTTACTTTTTGGTAGATTTCAATGTGTTTTTTATCTCTTTTTAAAATCCATTCGGTATGTGTACCGGAAGCTCATTTCAAAATTTGTGGATGATGAAAATGGTCTTCATCATGTGTGTGTAATGGTAGGTTATAACAAATTGAATCCTTGTTGGGTTGACAATAACCTTGTGCATTTTTATGAGCGTTTGCTGTAAACATGATTGGTTTTCGTGGCTTTTGATTAAAAACCATTTCGTATGGTGACATTCCTAAGGTTGTTGTAATTTAAGAATTTTAGGATAATGGGAATAATTTTACATCTGTTGACCATTCAGTACATCGTGTATCATTTCCATTTATGATGCATCTGAGGTATTCTTGTAGTGAACGGTTCATACCTTCGACTAATCCATTTGCATGAGATGTACGTGGTTTATGTTTGATTTTATATAGGTTGCATAATGTGATGATTTCGTTGTTAATGAATTCTGTGACGTTATCTGTGACTAGTATTTATGGTATTCCGAATTTAGCTATCCAATGTTCGTAAAGTGTTGTGTATGCGTAGTAAGCATTACAATGTGGTACTGGGTTGAGTGCTTCGTAGTGTGTAAATGCATCAACAATTACCATAAGAATTTCCTTCGGAGGATGGTGAAATTGGTTCTTTTGTGTCGAATGAAATTCTATGATTGAAATATAGACTTTTTCCTTTGAAATCTTGTTTTATTGCTATTTGTTTTTGATATAGATAAGGTTTATTTAATTGACATATTATGCAATCGTTGCATAATACTTTAATCCCAATTGGTGCATTTGGGAAGTAAAAATTTTGGTGTAAAATTTGAATGTGTCTTTTGTGATCCTGAGTGTCCTTTTGTATGTTGCGTATGAGGTATGTCAAATGCTATTAGCACCATGCTGAGGGTGAGACAGGGTACTTTAAAAGCGGGTGTCTGATATTCTAAAAGGTCTGTGGTTTCATTAATAGTTGTATTATTGTATTTTCTAAAGTATCGGAGGAGTGTTTTATTTCGTAATATTGTTGTATCAGCTTTTGTTGGTTTTGTTTTATATTTGTGCCATGATTTGAGTTGGCGAATTACGGGATCAAAGTTTTGATAATTCTGTAAAAACTGTAGTGTAATTTTTTCTGTTGGTGGTAGAAAAGTATTTTCAACTTCTATTTTTGATGAAGAAATTGTGTCAAGTGGGTCATGAAGATCAAAAACTTGATTTATCGTGTATTATGAATTATTTATTGGTAGTCCTGAAAAATTTATTTCATCAGTTACATTTTCTTTTTCTATCAATGGAAAGGTGTCTTTTTTGTGTGGTTGTTGTTTGATTGTTTTTTGTTGAGTGTTATTTTTTATCCAATAAGAATAGGGAATTGGTTTGAATGTGGATGTTCCTAATAGATCTACTTCATAGTGGTTATTTTGACAACCTAAATAGAGTGGGAAATCTTGTAAGTTATTTATTTGTGACTGATCTATATCAGTTTTTACTGCATATTTGCATTCCAATCTGGGTGATGTTTCATTTGTTGCAAGATAGAATTTAATATTGTGTGGTATTTCAACTGTAGTTTTTCGTGTAAGAAGTTCAGGTGGTGTATTTCTACTTAATGTATCTGGTAGTGCACAATTTTTTCCTGCAGTCCAAACTATGTGTAAGTTTGGGATCTTCATTAAAGTTAATTGAAATCTATAAACTCTATAGTTTGGGTTTGATTTCTGTGTAAAGAGAAATTTTATAGGTTTATGATCTGTAAACAGAACTGGTGGATGTTTAGATCCAAGTATAAAAATTTCATATTCCGTGAGTGTGTATATTATAGCTGTGCATTCTCTCATGAGAGTAGAGAGTCGTAGTTCAGCTTGTGTAAATAAGCGAGAATTTGCCGATATAAGATTCATTTTGTTTGTTCCACTGTGTGATTGTAGTAATTCTGCGCCAATGCCAAAGTTTGAAGCATCGCACATTGCACAAAATGGTTGATGCATAAATGGTTGAAAGGTCAGGGATTGTATTTGATATCTGTTCTGTTAACAATTGTTTTATTTATTCGAATCTTGTTTGATGTTCGGTGGTCCATTCGAAGTTATTTTGTTGTCTAAGGATGTTTTAGAAAGGTCTTAGGTATAATTACATGTATGTGATTGCATTTTTTTTAAATATAAGTGATATAAAAATTTTACTCATAAATGCTGAAAAAGCTGCTGGTCCTATGGAAATACCATAGAATAATCTATTAAATTCGTATTGTTGATTTCCAATAACAAATTGTGTTAGTCGTCGTGATTGTTCATCTAGTGGAATTTGATTGTATGCACTATTCATATCTGCGGTTGTGAAGTATTTACCATTTATTTTGGTTAGAATTACTCGAATAGGTTCAATGGACCAATTACATTTAGTTTCGTCAATTAGTGAATTGAGGTATCTAGCATCTAGAACGATTTTTAGTGATTCTCGTTTAGCTAAGATGTTAACTGGGTTGATAAAGGTGTTACCTTTTGGTTGTTCTTCTTTGTTTACTGGTGATATAATTTCATATTGTTCTAAAGTGTCAAGTAGTCTGTTTACTTTATCTTGTAAATGTATCGGTACTTTACTCTCTCGTTGTTTTTTGAAATTTGCGTCAGGTTTTAAAGGTAAATGTAGTGGTGAACTAATTTTTCCGACATCGAATTTGGATGTTGCATAAACTGCTGGAAACTTTAAAAACAGTTCAGCTAATTTATCGAATTTTTTTTGTGTTGTTTGGGAATGTTGAAAATTAAACATTGTTAGAAACTTTTGTTGTTCTTCTGTATAATGTGATATTTTAAACGTTGGTTTAAAATATGGTGTTTTTTTGAAGTAGTCAGTGTTTCTTTTTTTGTTGCTTATTATGTTGTTTATTGAGAATTCTTCATCAAGAATTGTGGATTGACATATGTCTAGTAATTGTAATATATTATTGACTCGATATGCTACATCATTTGTGGGTGAAGTTGTAGCATTTGTTTCACAGTATCCTAAGAGTCCTAAGCGTAGTGTTATCTGGTATGGTGAATTGTTATATACGTGTAATGAAATAATATCTGAGTTTGAATGTTTCATGTATTTTATGGATGAGATTGTGATTCTAAAAAGTTTATGAATTGGTTTAAATTCAACGTCTGACATAAACAAATGTTGTTTGTTTTGGTTCTTATCGTACTGGTGGACTTGTTTAATTGAAAAATTATATACATTTCCTGATAGTGGTTTCAGGTATTTTCGTTCCTGATTATAAATAGGGTAAAACTTGGAGAAAAATTGTGGTTGTTTGTTTAATCTTTGAAAGAATGTTAAGGATGTGTTTTTTGTCCTTGTGTAATTATCTTTTATATGGAGTTTGCTCTTCAAAATGTTTTTTTTTGTGGGAATATACTTAGTTATAAATGGTTTGCCAATGATATTGTGTTTTATGTCTGTAATGTGAAATGTTTGTTTAAATGGTTTATTTAGTATTTTATTCTGTTACATTGTTCTAGTGGGAACAAGGAAAAATTGTATTTTTCCGTAATTTACTAATGTTGATCCTTGTGCTGTTGCTAGTTTACTGGCGGTTTTTATAGGTGTTAGGATTGGGTGTAACAATTTAATTTCATTCCAAGTAGGGATGTTAATAATATTTGATTCTGCTTCTGAATCAATTAAAAAATCTATTTCAAGGTCGTGTGGTTGAAATTTTTTACTTTTTGGGCTTTCTAAGAGAAATAGTATTGTCCAAATTTTTTCACTGGGCTGTTCTGTTTGTATATTTTGGTAGATGTGATTTGTTCTTGAGCGTTGTTTTTCGTTATTGACTACTGAATTTATTTCGTTTACATTCTGTTCAATTGATACATCGTTTCTTATGGGTCTAGTAGAATAGTCTTGAAGAAGTTCTGATTGATTTTCGTAAATGTGTGAACTAAAGGGTTGTTCGTATATGATGGGTTCGTAGTCGTTTTCGACTGTGATCATATTAACTGAGATAGTGTTATGTGTATTACTCTCGCTGTCTGTTGATTCACAATTAATGTCGTTTAATTGTAGTTCGGTACTTTCTGTGTTTCAATACCAGGGGGATCTGAAGTTGTTTCTTCAGTTGTTTGTACCTGATTAATTTGTCGCTGATGTTTTGGCGTGTTACTTCTATATTTGTGTTGGGAATCAGGGTAACGATTGTTGTTTCGATAAGGGGATTGAGAATAATTTCTTCGATTGTTATAGTTGGGATTCCTATTTTGTGAGTTGTTTCGTGACCTATTATAGTAATTGTTATTGTTTCCTTGATAATTAGATCTGTTATATGAAATGTTTCTTGATCTGTTGTTTTGGTAACGTTGGTTTCTGTTATTTGAATAACTTCTTTTTCTGTTATTCGAGTAGTTTATATTTCTATTGTATGATGAATTACGTGATCTATCGTTTGAATTGTGTCTATTGATAGAACTTGAATGGGAACTGGTATCAACAAATTCTCTTCTGTTTGAATTTGCTCTTGAATAGTTAATTCTATACTGGTTATTTTGGCTATCTTATCGACTATATCTGTTTTGTGAGAAATTTCTTGAATTTCTTTGTTCTGGTGATCTACCTCTATAATTAGAGTTATAGGGTGATTGGTTTCTTGAGTAATTTGAATTATTTGGGAGTGGTTTATCAGAGCTGTTATTACTATGTATATTTTTGTTTGGTAAATTTTGATCCTTTTTCATGTATTGGTAGAATGATTTGTTTGGTTCTTTGTACTTTTGTGGTTCATTATGGTTATCTTGTTGTTTTTGTCTAGATTCGGCAATGCTATGTCCGTATCTTCGACAATAATTACACCATTTCTTGAAAGATGGTTTACCTTTGAAATTGGGATTTTTCTCATATATGTTCAAAATTTCAGTGATTTTTTCAGTTAGGTTTACATCTGAATCGTGTATCTTGTTTATTTGTGGGGTATTTGTTTCGATTCTATTAACGTATTGTACTTTCAGATTTTCTGTTTCTTCAAGTTTCATTGTGATTTCTGCATGTTCTAATTTGTCAACTAGTTTTCTGAAATCTATATCTGGTTCTCGAATTGATGAGGGGTGCGATGCTCTCTTTTTTATAGCTATTTTTCTTAATTGGGGTGTTCGAGTCATCATTAAAATTTTTGTCATTTTCGTGTTTTTATAATCATGAGTGTTTAGTGAATATGCTTTTCGAACTAGTGTTTCGACTCTAACTGCCAATTGTTTAATTGTTTCGTTTGGTAGTCTGGGAATTTCATTGCACAAAACTCTTTGGTGTTGTTTATTTCTTTCAGAATCAAATATTTTTGAAAATTCTTGTGTAAATCTTTTCCAATTTGTTTTTATATCTATTGGTAGAACTGAAAACCATTTCTGAGCTGCGCCATCAAGTGTTGTTTGGATTAACGCTGTGCATCTATGTATCCAATTTTGATGGAGTGACGAATTAATTGGTTCAGGTCCGATAATTAAAATTAAATTTGCTGTGACTGCATTTAAATAGTCTTCTACAGAATATTCAGGGTCTGTGCCTGTGAATACCATTAGTGGTTTATTTGAAGTTATTGATGATCCACCCATGAAGTATGGATTCATAGTCATTTGTAGTGATTCTACGGCATTTGACATTTGTGAGAAATTTGTCAGTTGGTTTTTTGTTATCTCGTGTTGTGGTAAATAATATGGTAGTGGTATTTCGTTTTGCATTTGCGTTGCTTGATAATAATCAGTATTTGCTGGATTTTGTGAATAAAAATTATTATTTTGAGGTTCGTAATTTGATCTAGGTTGTCGCATATGTTGTTCTAGTGTATATGGTTCAAAAATATCTGGTTGATTTACGTGATAAGACTGGATTCTTTGGTTTTGAGAACTTTGTTGACGGTTTTGGTCATGAAAATCGTCATCATCTAATGAATGGTAATTAGGTGTATAGTAAGGTGTTTTTTGTTTATATTGGTATGGTTTTTTATGATTTTTATTTTGTTGAAAAAATGGATAGTTTTCACTTGGGTCTGTTGGAATACGTGGGTTATCATTAAAATTTACGAAGTTTGATGTGTGTTGTTGGGGATTTTGTCGTTGTGAAAAAGAACGATTATGCTGATTTGTACGAGGGGGTTTAGATGTTTGCGGTCTATTTACATAGTTATAATTGTGTTCTGCAAAATTATTTCTGGTGAATATTCTTTGTTTTTGTGGTGGTTTCGTCATTGGTCTAAATGTTTGGTAATCCATATGTAATTATTTTGGAGCAATCGAGGGTTTAACTGTAGATTGTAATGTTACTTGGGGTAACATTGAAGTCTTTGGTTTTGGCGTTGTAAGATTTGGATGTATTGATGAAATACTCTGTTGTGTGGTTGTTACAATGATTTCAACTATTTCTTCATTTATAAAATGTGATGGTGTTTGAATATCTTATTGTGTAAGATTTCTAGTTCCATTTAAGTTTTCTTGTTACACAAGAGTTGAATTTAAACTATTATTTTGTTGTCTATCAGGTAAAAATGAATTATAGTTTAAAGGTGTTGCATCTATTGTCAGTGGTATTATTTTTATATAGTCTTTGTGAATAGTTATTGTACTGATTGCTTGACTTGAGATGTCTATTGGAATATTGAGAAATAATGGATGAGACCATTCAGGGTCCCAAACGTAATCTGATTGTTCGGCAATGAGAGTGTCGTCATTTGTACTCTGGGGTCTAAAATTTTTTCTTGCTTGTGCAATTAAATCTGTATTGTGGGTAAAATAGTCTATTATAAACCATGCTAAGATTTTTTGTAAATCGTGTTTAACATTTGGTGAAATTTCGTTATTCAAAAAATTTGCACGGATTGTGTTTAAAAATGCTGAGAATGCGGCAATTTCTTTTCTTACATTTGTGTGTCTTGATGTTTGAACCGGTAATGTGCTTTCGGTTTCTTTCTTTTCTAGTATAGCTAAATCATTATATATTATTGCAAAAACATCGTTAATGAAAATTGAATTTGCTCTCTGTGAATTTTGATGTTGTATGTTTTTAATGTATTCTGTGAATACTTTTGAACATTCTATATCAACATCATCTGTTTGGATAACATATTTGCCATCAAAGTTTCTTGTTGTACTGAGTCCTATGGTGTAAATTCCATTTTGTTGTGTTAAGTTACATATTCTTTTTTTGTAATGGTCGACAATTTGTCTTTTGATTATTATTTCTGGGAATTCTGCTTTACATGGGCTAATTCCTTGTTCAAATATTTTTGCGATTAGGTTATGACAAAATTGTGTTTGTCCTCTGTCTTCAGTGAGTAAAATGATGATAAATGGGAAAACCGAGTCTTGGGTTTTGACTCATTTTTTCGTTTTATGACTGTCAGTGCGTAATGCTCAATGTGTCTGATTGGTTGGTTCCAACTGTATAAACGTACTGGTTTATTTCTGTATATCTTTTTTATTCTTCTTTTTCCTTGTTTTGATGAATGCGATGTAGCTTCTGAATCGGAAAAATATAATTGATCATGAACTGGGTAATTTTTTTTTACTGTATCTTTTAGTTTGTAGAGTGCATCTAAATCGCTGACTTCTGAATCGGAGACTGCGTCTCTACGCTTTGAAAATCTTTTTCGTGTAATTTGTCTTTGCTTGCCTAAAATTTTTTGTTTTTATTGTTTGACTTTTTGAGCGAATATATCCGATTGTTTGTTCATGCGGTGTAGTTACAAGATCGTATGTTTCGTTATTTATTTTACAATTGTGTAGTACGATTGTTCGTTTATTTCCTAAATTGTTCAGTGACATAAGGTTTAGGATGAGGGGTGCAAGGTTATTTTTAGTGATTTTAAAATCCTAGACTGTTAGTCCTTACGATTTTTTGGTTAGCCTAACTTGGGTTTTTTATGTAGGGTAGGAGAGAAAAGTATATATCTATTCCGAAGAATGATTTTTTCTTCCTCGTGGCTATTCTAAGTTAAGGTGTTAACTTACTTAACCTTACTTAGGGGTAGTGATTGTGTTCAAGGGTTGGAGAATAGTAAGTAAATCGACCCACAAGGTTCAGGTATAATTAGAACACAGGTAGTTCGTTTGATACTATTTTAATTCTTACTAAGATTTAAGGTTTAGCCTGGGTCAGGTAAGAGGGGGGATTAAGTGAAAGATGAGTAACCGAAGTTCTCCACTGTTTAGCTTAATTTGAATGGTTAGTGTGTTTGAAAAGTTTCTATTAGTCCTGGGTCTTTTTTTTAAAAAAAAGGGTTGGGGTGTGAATCGACGTTTGAGGTCGTTAGACACTTTATTATTGGGTGGGGGAGAACAAAATTGTTCTTTTTTGATCCAAGGATAGGCCTTGATGATTGGTATATAATGTTTAAAGATATTAATTGGATTTGGTTTAAATTTTAATGGCGATCCAAGGGAAGCCTTGATGATCTGGTTTAAGATTGAATAAATTGAGATGAAAGAAGGATAAAAATTTAGTTAAGGTTTTAAAGATAATTTAAATTTATTTGATAAAAATTTTAGTGTTTGATGATATTAGTGGTTTAAATGTTTGCTATTATGTTTAAGTGATGAAGCGGGGGATGCCAAGATGATTTGTATATACTAATAATTAATGATCATTTCAACTAATTTTTATTTTTTCTTTTAATAAAAATATTTTTTCAGATATCTTTTTCAATTTTACTGCAGATTTAGAGGGAACGATTTGAGATGTTTTTATAAATAGTTATTGTACAATAGTAAATAGGGTTTAGCGCCTGTAGTAATCATTGAAGATTTTTCTTCAAGGGTTCTATGTTTGCAAATGAAACTCTAAATTTTTGCTATTAAAATCCTAAATATAAAAGTTTGGTCTGGCTTTCGCTGTACGACCATGAATCTTAATGGTAAGTTTCTTCATAGTCGTAGATCGTCTCTTGTCCGAGATCTTCTTCCAATGCCTGGTAGTTTTTTTTTGTGCGGAATAGCGGTTCTGATCTATTGAGTCGTAGAGACATTTCAATTAGGTTATTATCATGTAACATTTTGATAATATTTTTGTCTAATTCTAATCTTATCTGTTATTTCTAATCTAATTTGTTTTTTAAGGTCTTGATTGAGACTTATGGTTGCACCAGATGAGTTAGGTTGTCGGTGTAACTCATAGAGTAATTTCGGATAGGGTACACCGTCTGCTCGTCACGCTATCTGATTTTCGGCCGGATAGATTCGTGCAACTTCTTAGTCTAATACCGATCCTAATCTTACTCTTATATCTACTAGTCTCAGGGTGTTTAACTAGTCTCTGCTAGGCCCGATAGATCTGGAGTATACTGGCTTATTGCGATTGCTAAAGTTCTCTGGGAGAGGTAACTAATTTCTAAGTTAAATTCAAATCTCTTTGGTGCTGAAATTACAAGTAACTTCAGCTCTTACAAATAAGTGGATTGTTAGTTAGATGGATCGTGATTGGTTAATATTAAATATTTTATAGAGATAAAATATCCAATGTATAACCAAAGAATAAATATAGTTTATATCTGGTTCCAAAAGGCCGAAAAAAGAAAACTGGCAAAAATATTTGATTGATATACCTCAAATTTGTGTAAGGCGTTGCATTGTGTAAACGACGAAATCTTAAAATCCTGGCCAAGTGAGAGACTTTGAGAGAAAAGAAAAAACGACATCTGATCTTAGAAAAAATCCGAGGAAAAAAACTGGCAATATTTTTGGTTGACTTACACTATAGATAAAAAAATGCACAAAAAAACTGAAAAGGTTGTGCTTTTACTATTTCAAATTCTAATTTACAATCAAGCATGTAAATTTTCTTCGTCGTAGGTTACAGCTCGCTTGAGTAAAACAATGATTAAATCTGGCCCAAAGTCTTTTCTTGAGTCACATCACCAGTCTATCTTGAGTTGCACCGTCAGCATTTTCTCAGGACGCGCCGCCAGCCTTTTATAAAACTACGCCTCCATTATGTTTCTTCAGTCGCTCCGCCAGTCTTCTCTTAGGTCGCGCCGCCAAAACTTTTCTCATGACACTGTGCCAAAGTGATTGCCTTTGGCATAGTGTTAAGAGCAATAGGGCTTGTTAATGGCATACAGGTTTTTTGTGGATGTTTAAATATCCTCAGAAATGGCTTGATCAATGTGCTACTGATAACCTCTTATTCTGGACCGGGCTCAACTCAAACAAACGGCGCGATTGGCGCGACGTATCAAGAAACACAATGTATTTCTTGAGAAAAACAACGTAAGTCGCGCCGTCAATTTTTTATTAAACTGCTCCAGCAATATTTTTCCAAGTCGCGTCCCTAGTCATTAGGCACTTTTTACGTCGCTCTTTCCGTTTTTTTGAGACATTTCCTCAGTCATGAGCCGCACCACTAGTTTTTTTGGTCGTTTTGCCAGTCTTTTCTTGAATCCCTTGAATCAAAAGTCTTTTTTTAAGTCTCCCAAAAATGTACAAACGACGCACTCTTAAAATCTTGGTCAAGCCAGAGACCTTGAGATGAAAGGAAAAACTAAATCTCATTTTAGAAAGAAATTCCGAGAGTAAAAACTGGCAAAACTTTTTGATTGATATATACTGTAGAAAAATAACAAAGAAGTAGCACTAAAATTGCACAAAAAAAATTATAAAATATATTTAGCAAAAAATTTACATAGCAAAACGATTATTCTTTTCTGAGTCAACGAGTTTTTTAGGCCGCGTCGTCAGTTTGTTATAAATCGCGGCGTAATTTTTTTTAAAAGTAGGGCTAACAGTCTTTTGTTAAGTCAGTTCCCACGTCGCAAAATTTTTCGTAGGTCGCGCTGCCAGCCTTTTTTTGAGTCTTGTTGTCAATCGTTTCTTATAGCCGCCAACTTTTTTTTGTAAAATCGCGTACCTCAACCCGGGGGGGGGGGGGGTATGGCTGCAAATTAAAATAAACCAAGCATTGATTCAACTAATATTCAGTTGAAAAATACGGTGACACTAATTACAGGGTAAAACGCGTTTCCTATAAAAAAAATTTCATTTCACAAATCTTTGGGTTATTGAAGTGATTCGTGATATTAACGTGAGTTTTAGTGATATTAATAGTTGAGTTGAATTGTTTTTTGGTCTCGCATGTTTTAGTGATTTTGTTAATCGTCACTTCATTTTGTGCTGAACAAGCTACTATAGTACTGAATTAAAACAACCGGATAAATTGAACTAGAAAATAATTTTAAAGCTCTATTCTCCTGCTGAAAAACGAATCACTTCAATAACCCAAATACTTGTTAAATAAATGAGAAGGATTTATAAAAAAACACGCTTTGAAAACACCCTGCAGTACCACATTACCAGATTCAATGCATTTAGCAATTGAAAGTGTTTGATGTAGCAGAAGAAATATGAAAAGTACATGTCCGCTGATTTTGTTGATAACAAAAAACGTATTTAAAACACTGTTTTGGGTCAATTTATTAATCAAAGAAATAAAGCAGTTAGTAAAAACAAAAACAAAAGCTGATTTCGAACTTTTCTTCAGCGCTGCTGATCATGAACCTGGAACAATTAATGTTCATATGATGAATGACTTTTGAACAGCCCAGTTCATAACCCAGAGAGAATAGCCCGAGGTTCACTTCTTGCTTGGCTTGTTGGTAAAAAGTGCGTTAATACTTCTTCGTCTAAACGTCCGGCGAAACAAAATCTGCTGCTCTCGTGCCTTTCAGTACGACTGAAACTTCAATTTTTTTAAAAGGTTTTTAAAACGTATTCAAAGTTGTAAAGTTGTTTTCTCAATGTGACATGAAAAATCCACTGGTGATTTTTTGCTTTGTTATAACTTCATGTGTTAGCCAGAGGAATTTAAATGCCCAGACAGTCCGCCGGTTTTTTTTTAAATTTACACTGTCTATTTTTGTGAAGTCGCGCCTACATTTTTTTTCATAAATCGCGTTGTTCGTCCAGGAGAGGGTACATTTAGACCTGGAGAGGGCACTTTTAAGGATAACCAATCATCATCCACAGCCAATATTCAGCAAATGGAATCTAACTGAAAATTACGATGAGACTTTAACAGACTCCGTACCTTCAGCAATTTGAAAAATTTGATGTGACAGAAAGTAAATGAGAACATGTCCTAATACTGAAACATCAATTTTTTAAAACCCTTGTGCGAAAAAACTGGATTTTTTTCCAATGAGACATTAAAGATTCCTTGATGATTAAACGCCGTATACAACATATCGATTTAACATATTGGCCCACTGTTAATTTTTTGAGCAAAAAGTTATCAATGGGTTGAATTACCAACCCGCTCCGAGCGCCCATGGATCATAATCAATTATAATGTCATAATATGGCCAGTATCTATAAATTTACAAAATAATCGATTACATTCAATTAAAAATGGATTATATTCATAATATTTTTTATGTCAATACAATCCATTAAAATCAATTATAATACATGAAAAATGGATTATAATCTTTATGTTTTTTTTTGCCAATATAATCCAATATGATAAATTATAATCAATTATAATCGCTTTTTTCGAGAAGTTATTCATAAAATTTACAATTTTTTTTAAGTTATCTCATTTCCTGTTTAGTGCAGTTGCTACGTACGTTTCATAAATATTACATTTCAATTAAAAATCTATGTTTTTTTTGTCTTGAATAATCTGATTGAAACCCCCCCACCCCCCAGTTTACTTAACCGCCCCCTCCCCCCACCCCTCCAGTTTACTTTAACCCACACATGACAGTTCAGTTTACAACAACTGCTATTTGCCCCCCTCCTTATAGTTGAACACGTATTTATTGGTAGACTTTGGGGAGGGGGTTAATGATTGACACCCCCAGTTTAACGCTCCCTCCTTATTTGGGGAGACCTAAAAAAACTTGAAGGGGTGACGTTGGGACATGGCATTTAGTAAAAAGCATAGCATACATTTTGCAGTTTTCTTAATTTATTTCCTAAAAAATGGAATATAAACGATTATAATGGATTATAATGGATTTTTATTTGAAATATAATCGATTATAATGGATTATATTGGCAAAAAAAATCATTTTCACCGACAAAAATGATGGATTATAATCAATTATAATGGGTTGTTATGGATTTTTTTTCAAAAGTAATCGATTATAATGGCAATATAATCGATTTCTTGGTCTGAATTTGACATCTGTAATGGATTATAATGCATTTTTATAATGGATTTTTTTTTGTCTCGGGAATCCATTATAATCAATTAGAATCCATGGGCAATCAATGCACGCAGAATAATGGCAGAATTTTTTTCCAATGAGACATGAAAGAATCCTTGATGGTTAACCGCCGTACACAAGATATTGATTAAACATGTTGACCAATTGTTATTTTTTGAGCGAAAACTTTTCAATGGGTTGAATTACCACGTTAAAGGTTGTTCCGACAACTCAAGTAGTTTTGAAGTGTATGAGTACTTTGAATACTTTTTTTGAATCAACAGAACCATCCCTTCTCTAATTGACCTACCATATAATGCCCTCTCCAAGCATGTATCAAATCTGAAAACTATCGCTGTATGAAATATGCATAATTTTTTGTAGTGTTGTTTTTTTGATACGGACTCCCCCGCTCATGGATTCAACCGCCTCACCAACCAAAGCATTCCTCCTTTGGTATTATTTTATGACATCGATTTTAGACAAGCCAACCCTAAAATTTTTCTAAAGGTGCTTTTGGGCAGCGCGCGCCACGAAAAAACGCAAATTTTTCGTCAATTTTTTCAAAAGGTGCCAAAAAACGGCTTTTTTGACACTTTTTTTTCAAAAATTTGCTTGCCTCGCAAATTTTTTGGTCAAAAGCGGGTCTTTATAATGTTATGAGAGTGCTCAAAAAATCAATTTGGTCGACCTAGAAAAACGGTCAACAAAAAGCTCGACCTAAAACAAAGGTCGACCCTGCTTGTTAGTCAGGTGATATTTTTTTTCTCCAAGTTATCTTATGAAAAACTCGCATTTTCTCCCCCTAAATTGATTTGGGAAATTTTCTGCGAAATATTTTAATTCTTGAAGAATTAATTCTAATGACTTTACTAATTCTTCAATACATAGCCCGCTCATTGAACTTTAAATTCATTCCCTTTAAAAACAGTTTCTAACCAAGTTTTACGTATCCATGTTTTCGCAACACAACAACTATTCTCGGTTTTAAATTCTGCACGATTTCTCATATCCCAAAACTCAATTTAAGCTCAAACATGATCGATTAGAATACTCAATTCCTACTCTAAATTGCACATTATTTGTTGCATTAATCAATTAGTCGCAAAAGTGACATCTTCTTTTTTCTTCACTATTTTCACTCAATTTTGAGGACTACAATTTCATGTTCATCGTGGTCACGACCGACAACTACACCTTTGTCGATGCAACACACCGGTCGGAACTTGACAGGTCCCAAAAAAGTCACGACTCTTCTTACGCCTTCGTTTTCAACGGCTTCGTAAATTCGATGACGTCGATAATTAATCGGATCTGTGACGAGGATCTTCTTGGGTTCCAGTTGCACGTATGAACCGTAGTAGTTTTTTCTCGGGCCCCAGACTGGGTTAGGCTGTTCGAATCGGTATTGTCTGTTTTCTTTTAGAGTTTTGTAAGCATACACACGTCTGTCTCGTAACGCGCCGAAGAAAAAAAGATCTCCGACTAGCTCAAACTGAGTCACATGTTTCGGTAACTGAGCTTCCATTTTGTACTGCCACTGTTCCATTTTATAAATGTGGATATTTGCTGTGTTTTGTTCATGCACCAACAAGTATTTGTGTTTAACGCTCAGAACTTTTTCAGTATTTTTCTCACACTTCGAAGTGTCCATTTTTCTTTTTGGTTGCAACTTGTCTTGGTCAACAAGCCACACTGAGCAGCCGTCTTGTTTGGTCCATCCGCTTATGTACAAAGTGTCGAGACGTTGCGGAGACTTGTCTTTGGAATTAGTTCCAGGAATGGAAACAAATGCCATTGACCTCGGTTTTGCAAACGAAGACCAATCAAGTTCCAAATTGCCAACCAGTTCATTATTTTCCCATTTGTAACTTCGGACAAGCGAGTTTTCAATGACAAAAAGCAAACCTCTGTTCGGGTTATAACAAGCAACGTGAATATTTTGATTAGCTCTGGCAAGCATTTCGATGGAAGCAAACTCGACCGGTTTATCGCCTTTGTCACTGACAGTCGTATCGTCGGTTTTGAATCCCGATCCTTCGTCATCTTCAGGAACCTCGTCTTGATCCTCTGGTTCTTGCTCCTCGGGTTGAAAGTCATCGTAAGGCTCAGGCTCTGGTTCAACTTGTTGCTGAGGCTCCGGTTCCGGCTCCGGTTCTGGCTGAGGTTCAGGTGCAGGCTCCGGCTGTTGTTCTTGTTGTGGTTCTGGCTGCGGTTGGGGATCCTCCATTGCCGAGTATCCAGACCTCTCTTCAGGCGAATCCATGGGGGTTACCCCGGCGAACCTCGGATCGCTCTCAGGCGGGGGCTGAGTCATTGGCTCTTGAGGTGGTTGCTCTATCTGAGGAGGTTGCTCTGCCATCGGTGGAGGATATCCTTGTTCTCGTATTTTTTGCAGCTCAGCGTAGCAAGGACAAGCACCAGGTTTGATTCGGTTAAGCTCGCGACAAGCAGGACAACATTTGTCGCCAGCAGCTCCCAGACGCTGGGTTCCTTCAGACGGTTGGTCGTCGGTGACGTCCATGGTTCCATCGGGCCATTGTCCGTCGTCATTGAAGTTCGGAGTGAGGGCATTTCGTTCGTAAATCTTCTCGGCTCTATAATACTCTTTCCGCGTAGTTCCACCTGAGGGAGTCGGTGAAGGCTGCGGTTGCGGTTGTTGTTGCTGGCCTCCTTGCTGCACCTCCTCGTACCTTTTAACTTCTTCTACCCTACTTGTAAGGCCTTGTTGGGGTGGTTGAGGTTGAGGTGGTGGCGGAGGCTGCTGAGGAGCTTCTTGAACTTCCTCAAATCTTTTAAACTCTTCCACTCTTCGAGATCCTCCTGGCGACGGAGCCGGTTGAGGTGGCGGTGGCGGTTGCTGAGCACCCTCTTGAACCTCTTCGAACCGCTTAACTTCTTCAACCCGACTGGTGAATCCTTGTTGAGGTGGCTGCGGTTGCGGAGCAGGAGGTTGTGTAGGTGCCTCTTGAATTTCTTCAAATCTCTTGACTTCCTCAATTCTTCGGGAGCCGCCTGGCGACGGTGCCGGTTGAGGTGGCGGTGGCGGTTGCTGGGCACCCTCTTGAACCTCTTCGAACCTTTTTACTTCTTCAATTCTGCTTGAAAATCCTTCTTGTGATGGTTGAGGCGATGGCTGTGGTGCAACTGGAGCTGCCTTCTGTTCCTCTTCATATCTTTTTTCTTCAACAAAGACCTTCTTCTCTGGCTGTGGAGGAGGTGGAGCCGGCTGAGGTGCGGGAACAGGCGCAGCTTCTTGAACTTCCTCAAATCGCTTGACCTCCTCAATTCTTCGAGATTCAGGTGCTGGTGTTGGGGGAGGTGCTGGTGCAGGTTGCTCAACTGGTGCGGCTTCCTGTATTTCCTCGAACCGCCTCTCTTCAACGATGACTTTTTTCTCTGGTTGCGGAGGGGGTGGTGGAGGAGGTGGCGGTGGCTGCACAGGAGTTGCTTCTTGAACTTCCTCGAATCGTCTCTCTTCAACAAGTACCCTCTTTTCTGGTTGCGGAGGCGGTGGTGGAGGAGGTGGAGGTGGCTGAACTGGAGTCGCTTCTTGAACTTCCTCGAATCGTCTCTCTTCAACAACTATCCTCTTTTCTGGTTGCGGAGGCGGTGGTGGAGGAGGTGCCGGTGCCTGAACTGGAGTTGCTTCTTGAACTTCCTCGAATCGTCTCTCTTCAACAAGTACCCTCTTTTCTGGTTGCGGAGGCGGTGGTGGAGGAGGTGGAGGTGGCTGAACTGGAGTCGCTTCTTGAACTTCCTCGAATCGTCTCTCTTCAACAATTACCCTCTTTTCTGGTTGCGGAGGCGGTGGTGGAGGAGGTGCCGGTGCCTGAACTGGAGTTGCTTCTTGAACTTCCTCGAATCGTCTCTCTTCAACAAGTACCCTCTTTTCTGGTTGCGGAGGCGGTGGTGGAGGAGGTGGCGGTGGCTGAACTGGAGTCGCTTCTTGAACTTCCTCGAACCGTCTTTCTTCAACAAGTACCCTCTTTTCTGGTTGCGGAGGCGGTGGTGGAGGAGGTGGCGGTGGCTGAACTGGAGTCGCTTCTTGAACTTCCTCGAATCGTCTCTCTTCAACAAGTACCCTCTTTTCTGGTTGCGGAGGCGGTGGTGGAGGAGGTGCCGGTGCCAGAACTGGAGTTGCTTCTTGAACTTCCTCGAATCGTCTCTCTTCAACAAGTACACTCTTCTCCGGTTGAGGTGGAGGTGGTGGAGGAGCTCGCGGTGTCTCTTGCACTGGCGCAGTTTCTTGGACCTCCTCAAACCTTTTCTCTTCAATAAACACCTTCTTTTCTGGCTGTGGTGGAGGAGGTGGAGGAGGTTGTGGTGTTTCTTGCACTGGCGCAGTTTCTTGGACCTCCTCAAACCTTTTCTCTTCAATGAACACCTTCTTTTCTGGCTGTGGTGGAGGCGGTGGAGGAGGTTGTGGTGCTTCTTGCACTGGCGCAGTTTCTTGGACCTCCTCAAACCTTTTCTCTTCAATGAACACCTTCTTTTCTGGCTGTGGTGGAGGCGGTGGAGGAGGTTGTGGTGCTTCTTGCACTGGCGCAGTTTCTTGGACCTCCTCAAACCTTTTCTCTTCAATGAAGACCTTCTTTTCTGGCTGTGGTGGAAGAGGTGGAGGAGGTTGTGGTGTTTCTTGCACTGGCGCAGTTTCTTGCACCTCCTCAAACCTTTTCTCTTCAATAAACACCTTCTTTTCTGGCTGTGTTGGAGGAGGTGGAGGAGGTTGTGGTGCTTCTTGCACTGGTGCAGTTTCTTGGATCTCTTCAAACCTTTTTTCTTCAATGAACACCTTCTTTTCTGGCTGTGGTGGAGGAGGTGGAGGAGGTTGTGGTGCTTCTTGCACTGGCGCAGTTTCTTGGACCTCCTCAAACCTTTTCTCTTCAATGAACACCTTCTTTTCTGGCTGTGGTGGAGGAGGTGGAGGAGGTTGTGGTGTTTCTTGCACTGGCGCAGTTTCTTGCACCTCCTCAAACCTTTTCTCTTCAATGAACACCTTCTTTTCTGGCTGTGTTGGAGGAGGTGGAGGAGGTTGTGGTGCTTCTTGCACTGGCGCAGTTTCTTGGACCTCCTCAAACCTTTTCTCTTCAATAAATACCTTCTTTTCTGGTTGTGTTGGAGGTGGTGGCGGAGGCTGTGGTGCCACTTGAGTTGGTAAAGTTTCCTGAACTTCTTCAAATCTTTTTTCCTCGACAATGATTTTTCTCTCTGGCTGCGGAGGGGGAGGTGGAGGTGGTGGAGGAGCCTCGACAGGTGCTGCCTCTTGAACTTCTTCAAATCGTTTTTCCTCGACGATGACTTTTCTTTCTGGCTGAGGAGGAGGCGGTGGAGGTACTGGAGGAGCCTCGACAGGTGTTGCTTCTTGAACTTCTTCAAATCGTTTTTCCTCGACGATGACTTTTTTTTCTGGCTGAGGAGGAGGCGGTGGAGGTAGTGGAGGAGCCTCGACAGGTGTTGCTTCTTGAACTTCTTCAAATCGTTTTTCCTCGACGATGACTTTTCTTTCTGGCTTAGGAGGAGGCGGTGGAGGTACTGGAGGAGCCTCGACAGGTGTTGCTTCTTGAACTTCTTCAAATCGTTTTTCCTCGACGATGACTTTTCTTTCTGGCTGAGGAGGAGGCGGTGGAGGTACTGGAGGAGCCTCGACAGGTGTTGCTTCTTGAACTTCTTCAAACCGTTTTTCCTCGACGATGACTTTTCTTTCTGGCTGAGGAGGAGGCGGTGGAGGTAGTGGAGGAGCCTCGACAGGTGTTGCTTCTTGAACTTCTTCAAATCGTTTTTCCTCGACGATGACTTTTCTTTCTGGCTGAGGAGGAGGCGGTGGAGGTAGTGGAGGAGCCTCGACAGGTGCTGCTTCCTGAACTTCCTCGAATCTTTTCTCTTCTACGATTACCTTCCTCTCGGGTTGCGGTGGAGGTGGGGGAGGGGGCAAGGGTGATTGCACTGGGGCTGCTTCTTGGATCTCTTCAATTCTTCGAATTTCGACAATAACTTTCTTCTCTGGCTGAGGAGGCTGTGGCGGAGGAGGTGGCAGTGGAGGAGGCACAGGCTGAGCAGATTCCTCGATAATTCGTCTTTCTTCTATGATGACTTTACGATCCGCTTCTTGTTGGGGCGGAGGTGGAGGCGGTACTGGCGGTGGGGCAGGAGCCTGAGTAATTTCTTCAGTCCGTTTCTCTTCGACAAGAACCCGTTTCTCTGCTTCAGGCTGAGGTTGTGGTTGTGGTTGAGGTTGCGGCTGCGGAGCTTCGGATTGCTCTTCGAACCTCTTCTCTTCGACCAAAACTCTTTTCTCTCCTCCGGGTTGAGGTTGCGGAGCAGGGGGTGCTGGATAAAAGGGTGCCTCAGAAATGTCCTCGAATCTCTTTTCCTCTGTGAAAATTCTCTTCTCACCTTGTCCAGGCTGTGGCTGGGGTTGAGGATACACTGGAGCTGAGGGTTGTCTTGTATCTTCTTCATACCTCCGCTCCTCAATCAATGACCTTGACTGTTCCTGGCCACCTTGAGGTTGAGGAATCGAAGGGTAACTAGCTGCCCCTTGAGTCTCTTCGAACCTTCGTTGTTCTTCCATAACACTTCTACCCGATTGACCAGGTTGAGGAGTCTGTTGTCCCTCATCAGCGTAAAGGTATCCACCTTGTGACTCCTCGAACCTACGTTCCTCGCCCATACGACTTGACCCACCCATTTGAGGACTGGTCGCGTACGGCTGTGGCGTTTGAGGCTGTCCTTCTTGCTCATGTGCAAATTGCTCCTCTTGCCGTTTATGCACGACAAAGCTCCTTGGAGGCAGTGGTTGAAATGGACCAGTAGGCGTGGTTCCCGTGTGAGGGTAGGGCGACATTGAAAATGTACTGTCGTCTCTTCCACCTCGGAACGAGGACATCACCGACATCTGGGAGTCGCTCGGATAATCAGGTGTCAGACGAGCACCGAGCGCTTCCTCGTCATCTGAAGCAAGCCAAAAACGTTTTCGTCATTTACCCAAAAGTTACCGCCGCGCTTTTCTGCAAAAATTACTCTTTTGAAACAGCCAAAAAGCAGCCAAAGTTGTCAATGAGAGCAAGGAAACCGAAAGAAAAATTACTCATGTCTTTCGATAAAACGTCTTGCGAATTTCAAAAAAAAACATAGCCTGTGTCAATGGACGAAAGTAAACAGACAAAAAACTGACTTTTGAATTTCAAAGAAAAACAAGACAGCTCGTATCAGGGCGAAGCCCTGCATGTTCCGACTGCCTTTTAAGGTTTATGGAGCCGTAATAACATTTAAAAAATTCAATGAAGTAAAATAAAATGAAATTTTTTTTCTGAATTTGAAATTTTTTATGAGAATCATCCCCCCACACGCCATATAAAGTACAAAAGGATAATTTCGCTCCTTTTAACAAACCATTTATGGCAAATAAGCTTCTTTTAACCAATTTGGAACGATTTCTAAGACGCATTAACTCTCCGCTTACGCGTTAATAGCGCGAAATATATCGCGCGTTAATTGTCCCAAATTGGCCAAAATGGTAATCTTTAAACCCCCGTAACTTTACAAAAAATGATCACAGTTGAAATATCTTTTCACAATTGAGCTCAGGACAACAATACCTTTCGAATGATATAAAAAAATTCCGTCAAAAATGGCTAGTTAAAAAGTCGAAATTTGTCTGAAGAAAAAGAAAAAAAAACCCACCCCGAGCACAAATATTCCGTTACTTTCGTATCGAAAGTCGGAACAATTATATTGCCTTAAAGTTCTTGGAATTTCTAGAACAAACCATGACTGACCTTTTTTTTGCTAAAACTAAATAAATATGAAACAAATGGATCAATAGACAAAATTTATATTTCGATGGGAAATCTGATAATTAAATTCAATTTTCGAAGTTAGATGTTGATCACATTTTTTGTAATTTTTACACTTTTGCTGTTCGATAGTGGAGTTTGACTTCATTTTAACAAAAAAATAGCCAACTGACAGTTGGAAAAGATTAATGAACTCAAGTAAACAGAAAAAAAAGAGTTTGTTTAAAAAACCTCAACTTTCGGATTTCAAGGAAAACAAGACTGCTCGTTTACCAGGGCCAAGCCCTGAATTTTTCGACTGTCCCTTAACTCATACTGAACAGTTTTTGCAGAACGAAAATATTAAAAACCTATTAATTTTGGACAATATCAAAGTGTGAAATGTTGTGTCGTACGAAATTAATACGACCGATTGGATTAGCTAGCCTCAATTCAGTTTGGAACAATTTTGTTGTGCGGGATAATTCGCCACGCATAAATAATTCGCGTTACGCTCTCAGCAGTATTATGAATAAATTGTTCGAAGCGCGCATAACTTAGTCCAGAACATGGCCAATCTGGCAATTTTCAAACACCCAAAACTTACAAAAAATAATCGGAGGTAAAAACATCTTTTCAGAGTTGAACTCAGGAAGTCGATATCTTCAATGGGCTTTTAAAAGTTTCGCCAAAAACTTTTATTTCGATAGGCGAAAGTTGACTGAATAAAAAAAGTCGGAACAAAAATAGATGCCCTTTGAGCTCTTTGAATTTCTAGAAGAATGTATGATTGGCTCTTTTTTTATCACAATTAACCCAACTTGAGAAAACTGGATCAATAGGTAAAGTTTTCATTACGCTGGAGATCTAAAAATTAAACTCCACATTGGAAACTAGAAATTGTTCACGTTTTTTTGCGCAATTTTCACGTTCGTATTCAGAGAGTGCTATGTACGTCACTTTCAGCACATGAATTTCAATTGAATTCAAGAAGTGCATATAATACCTAAGTGCACTCATAAATGCATTAATATGTCTGAATGTGTATATATAGACCTATATAACAGTCTGAGCTACGTTTATCGACTCATAAAATATGGCCTTAAATTCTTTGAAGTCAAGATAATACTTGTTGATAAAATTATCCCAAAATGGATTTTCAACCAAGTTTTTTTTCTCGCCATTTCCGCTCTCGTTACTTTCAGCAAATGAAAAAATTCAACTAAAAAATCAAAATCAAACAACAAATTATCAAAATTCTTTTTCGGTGTGAACAATTTTGCAGACTTTTTTTCTGAAAAAAACTACAAAATCAACTCGACCTATATAATTGTCTTTAATTCGTATATTGACATTTGATTAGTTTGAACTTGATTATTTTGAACTTGATTAGTTGTTTTAGTTATCTTTTACTTAGCAATTTTTCAAAACGTACAAGAATTAAATATAACAAATGCTACCTTGCATCGGCTGTGCGCCACCGTCACTTGGTCTTCCGTATGCACTCGGGGCTCGGAAACTCCCACTTGCTCCCGACAGCTGCTGAATGTCGTCACCACCCGACGAACTGTACGCGTCGTGGGATACGTCATCCTCGGCTGCATGTGGTCGGAACCTACTTTGACTATCACTCGGCTGCCCTCCGATGCCCATCATTGACTCGGCATCGCTCGGTTGGTCTTGAGTGAGAACCGAAGCACCCGAAAGTTTTCCGAGGTCTTGATCATTGTCCATCTCCTCGGCGATCGGACTCGTCTCGCCGAGTCGCTCGTCACTTGGTCTCGGGTAGCCTACGCAAACATAAATAGTCATTTCGAAACAACTGTCAAAAATCTCACTTCGCAAATAACTGTCAGATACTTTCTGACTTCGCAAGGTTTTCTGATTAAAAATGAACCATGTTTTGTTATATCTAGAGCAAATATCAGCTGATTTTAAGAGCGGATCTAATAATTCTTCCTGGTAACTTTAATTCTTGTAATTTTAAGGGTGGTTCTTTCTTTTCTGGTAATTAATCGTTGAAATTTCGAGTGAGTTTTGGAGGCGTATACTTTCGCAGGAGCACTCGTCGCACATTTCGGCACCCTGTTCCTCCTGAATCGACGGGTGGGGTGGGGCAGGATATCTTCCCAGATTCTCTTCACCTGGTCTGGATTGGCCACCGGGGTATCCTAAACATTAGGACCCGTCAATCATTTTGATCTTTGTTGAACTCGTGTATTCGTTTATGTTTGTGGCCAATCCAAAGCAGGAAAATCTATTTTCGACCATAATAATTGAAAATGGTCAAAAAATTCTTGAGTTTGTTCGGGAATGAGCATTTTACGCCAAATATTGCGCAAAAAAAAACATCAATATTTTTGGATTTCAAAATTAATTTCAAACTTCAATTAATTTTGTTATCTAAATTGAAGCACTAATAAATGTAATTAGGATTAGTATTTTCCCTAGAAACCTTCAATTGCCACTTATTTTGCTTAAAAATGTTATTTTAAGTTAAGCAAAATGTTAATGATTATGGGACTCTTGTAGCGAAATCTTTTTTGACCCTCCGACTTTCACATATTTTGAGAGTGAATACTCGCCTCTCGCATCTTGAGTCCATGGAACTGGCGTCTTCTCTTTACTCGGCTGTCCAATGGCAGCATCGGATGCCTCCAGGTTCCAGGGATATCTGTCGGCTTTGGTGTCGTCGAACTGAGGCGCCGCACTCATCTCTGCACTGGGAGATTGCAGCTGCTCCTGTGTGCCGTAACTCACTAAACATTTTTGCAGCTTCATCTTCTTGAGGTCAATTGTGTTTTTGAGGTCAAATAAACAATTTTGGTCAAATATTCCAACCAATTCTTACATTCTGAGGACAAATTATAAGTTTCTCATACAAGAAGAACTATCATTTGCCCAACTTTTGACATTCGAACAAAAATTCCAAAAACTTGACTTTTAATGGTTCTTAGGATGAGCGATAATGTTTAGTTTATGTTTTGAATACAACCATTAAAAGTTAAATCATACAGAATGATTAAAACAAGAAGCTACACTTACATCTTCGACCAGGTGGTTGTTGACCCATTGGGGCCTCTTGACCTCCTTGGAACGATGGCTGCTGCTGAGAGCGGTCGTAAGGGAACCTGTCTTGACCTTGAGACTCTTCAAACGGATATGCAGGAGGAGGGCCCTCTGGCTGTTGCTCTCCTTCCATTGGTTGACCTTGACTCCTCGATTGGTCATAGGGATAAGGAGTTTGAACCAATCCAGCAGATGCAGCTCCTGCTCTGTCTCCTGGTTGCAAAGAGTCCAGACCACCCTCTTGGCTGCCATAAGCACTTTTGAAAGCACCGCTGGCTCCAGAGAGCTTCCGGATATCATCGCCTGCAGTGCTACTCCGAACATCCGAGACATCATCCTCGGCAGCATGCGGTCGGAATTGGTCTTCCCCGGTGTACGGGGTCTGAACCACTCCTTGAGAAGGCTGTAGACCTTGATCAACTCCTCGCGACTGGTCATACGGTTGGTATCCCGGAGACTGACTTCCCCCAAACTGAGACCCAGAGGGTTGTTGTCCTGAACGGTCAAGAGTGTTAGTTTTGTCGTATGGGTAAGGCGTATGACCTGCTGATTTTTGAGATTTCGACCAGTCTTGACCTTGGGACTGATCATGCACTTCAAGCTGATCTGGATGCCAGGACAAGCCTTTGCGATCTGTAGGTTGTGAACCATAAGGATACGTACCTGGTTCTCCAGGTGTTTGACCTCTCTCTCGTGATCCACCATATGCGTCCTTGCTGGGTCGTTGTCCATATCCTTCCGCAAACTCTTCGCTAGGTTGTCTTGCTGGCGACACAGGTCGGCCTCCAACTTCTTGATCTGCTGTGTGTTTGACGGAGTCTGCGTATAAATGCGCAGTTCCTTGAGAATCAGTTCTTGGCTGTGCTTGATCTTGAGGTTGAAGAGTGTCAATACCTTGTCCTTGGCTACCACCAAATCCACCACTTGCGAAACTTCCGCTTGCACCAGACAGTCTTTGAATGTCATCGCCACCAGTACTACTTCGCATATCTGATGTCTCGTCTTCCGCGGCATGTGGCCGGAATCCTTCGGCAGTTCCATCTCGCGTCACTCCACCTGTAGGTGTCAGTGATTCAATTCCGTCCATGCGAGTTACAGATGCACCTGACAGTTTCTTCATTTGATCATCATCATCATCTACGCTTCGTAGTGCAGGTGTATACGGTCCCTGAGGACCTGGAGTTTCGCCTTGCGGTTGAGGTGTAGCCCCTAGTTCTCCTGGTTGTGGTTGATATCCTGGTTCTCCTGGTTGTGGTTGATATCCTGGTTCTCCTGGTTGTGGTTGATATCCTGGTTCTCCTGGTTGTGGTTGATATCCTGGTTCTCCTGGTTGTGGTTGATATCCTGGTTCTCCTGGTTGTGGTTGATATCCTGGTTCTCCTGGTTGCCCTTGGTATCCTGGTTCTCCCGGTTGTGGGCCAGGCGTTCCGGAAGGCTCAACTGTACTAGGCCTGCTTTCCGAAGCCCGTTTCAGCTCTGCATCGCGAACCTCTTCGCGAGCAGTTGGAAGCATAGGGGAGTAGTAAGTTCCACTACCCAAAGAATCTTTGGGAGTAACTGCTCTGGATTGGTATCCAGGAGGAGCTGATGGCGTCCTACGTTGGTCGAATCCGGGAGGAACTGGTGAGCGACGTTCGTCGGGTGGAACCGGAGGCGGAAGACCAGGCTGACCTCCGTCGATTCCCTGTTGCGGGGGTTGGAACTCATGTTCAAGGGTTCCATCACTAATCTTCTCATCTCGCATTTGACCAGGTTGCCCTGGTTGTCCGGGCACCGTTCTGATATCTGACATTTCCGAAGTTGCATCGGGTCGTGCGGAATGGTAGCTCGATAAGCCTGACTTATCTGTGCGTGTTTCGAAATCAGATGATTCCAGCGTTTTCGGCTGGACCATATCGTCTTCGCGAGTTCGGCTGCTGAGCCGAGATTTGGGGCGTCCGTCGCTTGACCATTGAACCGAAAACTTGGACACTAAAACAAAACTCGTTTTAATAGCTGTAATGTAATTATCGCAAGCACAAAATATGGTCTCATGGAAGATGAAAAAAAAACTGAAGTAGAAAGAAGGATAAACGATTGCTGTGCAAGTGGCACGGACTCTTCCGACAATAGTCTTATAAAATTTACAATTTTTTTTCAAAAAGTATTCTGATAAAAAAAGTGTTCTCCGTGGTCTAATAAAAACATCCGAACAGTAAAACTAGTAATAGAGGCCCAGTAAACGCTGAAGGTACTTGTTTGCTAATATTGAAGTTTAATGCGCTGATGCGGGAAATAAGAAGTTTTCAAAAATTCAAAAATTGTGCTTCACCCAAAACCTTAAATGTTTCTCTAGAAAAAAATAATTAACACAATTGTTTGAGAATCTGTAATTTTCCTAAAATTTTTTTCTTTTTTTAGAATTTGAGGCGTAGCCGCTTTTCTGCGGAGGTTTACCACAAAATTTTGCCTCGTTTAAACCCTTGATAACAGATTCTGCTGTAGATTTTTTGAAAAGAGTCAAAAAAAATTTCAAAAACGGAAAAGAAATTAAAACAATGCCTTCTCTGAGGGCCATAACTTTTTTATTTAAAAATTGCGTAAAGTCGCTTATATATAGGAGCTTAACACAACCTTTTCTTTAGACTGAACCCAAATTCAGATTGTTGATGGTAGTTTTTGAGATACGTCAAAAAGTTTAAAAACGGTCGAAAAATTTGACTTTTCCGAGTACCATAACTTTTGCAGAAAAAATTGGACGTAACCACTTACGAAGGGCAGCTTCACGTAACTTGTTTTTTTTATTGAATTGAGCATCTCAGACTAGGGAGGGTAATTTATGAGAATAGCCAATACGTTTTATAAAAACGGTCAAAAATTTAATATTAGATTTTTCTGAGGACTATTACTTTTTCGGTTAGAAAATTTAGACTACGAAAATTAAACAGGAGAGTTTTCTGAACTCTTTAATTTGATTCAATCCAAAATATCAGATTTGAAATTGTGTTTTTTCCGGCAAGTCAAAAAGTTTCAATAACAGTCATAAAATATAATGCGACATTTTCGAGGGAGATAATTTTTTTTGTGCAACAAATTGGGCTTAGCCAATTATAAAAAAAACTTCACACAATCTTTATTAGCTTAATCCCAAAATCCCAGAAATGAAAAGAAAATTTTAAAGCGAAGTCAAAAAATTTCAAAAATTGGGCAAAAAATTTAACATTTGACTTTTCCGGGGACCATTACCATTTATGGAAAAACGATTAAGCGTAGCCGTTTAAACAGGGTAAATTCTCACAGTATGTTTTTTGATTTTTCTCAAATTCTTAGATTTGGCAGGTTAGTTCACGAGAAAAATCAAAAGCTTTAAAACAAACGAAAAGTAACAATTATGACGTATCCAAGGACATAAACTTCTTTGGAAGAAAAAAAATGGGCGTATCCGTTTCTGCAGGGGAGCTTTCCACCAATCGTTTCATCCATTGAAACCAAAATCTCAGATTTAGAAGAGTATTTTGCAAGAAAAAATAATTTTTGTCAGATTATTCCCCCACAGAGTTTTTCGAAAAAGAGGTACTTCTAAAGCTTCTCAATACAGAAATGCAATACATTTTCATAACACTTGTTTATATCGCACAGGAAATTAGGCATATTTGACAAGCAGAGTAACAGCGGCCTTATTGGACAACAAAAATGGACAAAAGAAACTCGGGGCCCAGCTAAAGCTAGAGGTATCTTACTTATTTCCGAAATTTTTGTGCTGATGCGGGATGAAATGGGTACTTGGGCTTTTCTGGAATTTTTTGTTGTTTTTCTGATAAAGCGAGCGTTATATGTTTTGACAAAAGGAATTTTTTCCGAGGACTTTCTTTTATAAAAATAAAACGTAGCCGCTCATGCACGAAGGCTTTCACAACCTCAAGCTTCAATTAAACCCTTGATACCTGACTCAGCTGGGTAGTTATCATGAAAAGCCAAGAAAACTCAAACGATTGATTTTTCAATTAATCTAAGATTTGGGAGAGTAGTTTTCGAGACAAGACAAAAAGTTTCAAAAATGGTCAACAAATCACAAATTTGACTTGTTCGAGGAAAATTTTTTGTTTATTATAAAAAAATGGGCGTAGTCGCTAAAGCAGGGAATTGTCCACAACTCATTCACTCCGTCGAATCCAACAAATCAGATTTGGGAAGGTAGTTTTTGAGAAAAAATAACAAAAAACCAAAAAAACTGATGTGTGTTATTATGGCTAAACGCGTGATGTTAGGATGTTAGGTGTGAAGAAAAAATATGTTTTCAGCAGCTAGTTGGAAAAGTTCACGATGTAAAATTTTCATTACTTCATGAAGATGTTGAAATATTTTTTCGAATTTTAATTTCAAATATGGGGGAGAGGAAAAAAGTTATAAAGTTTTATACAACTTCACAAAATTAATGGCTACATTTGGCGGTTTGAAACGGTAGGCGATCATGGACAACTTGCAACTTTCGTGGACATTGGGAAAGAGACACTCATTTTTAACATCGTCATATTGTGCAGAAATTTGGTATGGTGGAAAAATTAACAAATGTTAATACATTTATTTCTCATACTGTACATCGTAATATCACGCCTTTAGCTATAATAGCTCGTAAAACAACCATGAAAATTTAATATTTGAAATTTGGGGGAGGGATGAGTCTTGTGATCCGGCATACTCAAATGAATTTACGGCTCTTTTCCAGTTTCCCACCCCCTCGTAAAACTACAAAATAAAACTGTTCAAAAATTGTTCGCACGGCATTTTGCATAATATAAGATAAGTGTTGCACAAATTTGGGCTCTTCAAATTTTCCCCCTTTCAAAATAACGAGTTTTATGTTAATTATCCGTGTTATTACGGCTAAATGCGTGATAACACTTGTTTTCATAACACTTGTTTATATCGCACAGGAAATTAGGCATATTTGACAAGCAGAGTAACAGCGGCCTTATTGGACAACAAAAATGGACAAAAGAAACTCGGGGCCCAGCTAAAGCTAGAGGTATCTTACTTATTTCCGAAATTTTTGTGCTGATGCGGGATGAAATGGGTACTTGGGCTTCTCTGGAATTTTTTGTTGTTTTTCTGATAAAGCGAGCGTTATATGTTTTGACAAAAGGAATTTTTTCCGAGGACTTTCTTTTATAAAAATAAAACGTAGCCGCTCATGCACGAAGGCTTTCACAACCTCAAGCTTCAATTAAACCCTTGATACCTGACTCAGCTGGGTAGTTATCATGAAAAGCCAAGAAAACTCAAACGATGGATTTTTCAATTAATCTAAGATTTGGGAGAGTAGTTTTCGAGACAAGACAAAAAGTTTCAAAAATGGTCAACAAATCACAAATTTGACTTGTTCGAGGAAAATTTTTTTGTTTATTATAAAAAAATGGGCGTAGTCGCTAAAGCAGGGAATTGTCCACAACTCATTCACTCCGTCGAATCCAACAAATCAGATTTGGGAAGGTAGTTTTTGAGAAAAAATAACAAAAAACCAAAAAAACTGATGTGTGTTATTATGGCTAAACGCGTGATGTTAGGATGTTAGGTGTGAAGAAAAAATATGTTTTCAGCAGCTAGTTGGAAAAGTTCACGATGTAAAATTTTCATTACTTCATGAAGATGTTAAAATATTTTTTCGAATTTTAATTTCAAATATGGGGGAGAGGAAAAAAGTTATAAAGTTTTATACAACTTCACAAAATTAATGGCTACATTTGGCGGTTTGAAACGGTAGGCGATCATGGACAACTTGCAACTTTCGTGGACATTGGGAAAGAGACACTCATTTTTAACATCGTCATATTGTGCAGAAATTTGGTATGGTGGAAAAATTAACAAATGTTAATACATTTATTTCTCATACTGTACATCGTAATATCACGCCTTTAGCTATAATAGCTCGTAAAACAACCATGAAAATTTAATATTTGAAATTTGGGGGAGGGATGAGTCTTGTGATCCGGCATACTCAAATGAATTTACGGCTCTTTTCCAGTTTCCCACCCCCTCGTAAAACTACAAAATAAAACTGTTCAAAAATTGTTTGCACGGCATTTTGCATATTATAAGATAAGTGTTGCACAAATTTGGGCTCTTCAAATTTTCCCCCTTTCAAAATAACGAGTTTTATGTTAATTATCCGTGTTATTACGGCTAAATGCGTGATATTATGCTGTAAAGTATGAAGAATAAATCTGTTCACAGTTGTCGATTTGTTCACCACGCCAAATTTCATTGCATTAAGACAACGTTAAAGAAGCTTTTCAAATTTGAATTTGAAAGGGGGGAACTGGAAAAGAGCCCGAATTTGTTCACCTGTTCACGCTGACACGTTTTAACGCAGTTTATAACATGAAAAGTCATTTTAAACAGACTTTTATATTTCGAATTTCAGAAACTATCAAAGGGGGGACTGGAAAAGAGCCGAATTTACAAAGCAAACTTACATCCTTTCCCGTAGAGCAGAGGCAAATAATCGGCCACTTTCTGTAAATTTTTCTCATCTGATTTTCGGAAGCAAGTTTTCCTTGCTAGTCGAATTCCTTGTTCCGCGTGAATCTTCAGATAAGCCACCACTTCGGGATGATTTTCGTCAAAAATCTGGTCATAAGGAGCAGGCGCTTGTTGTTGGCCAGAGGAACTTGTCGGTAAATTTCTAGCAGCTCCTTCCGCTTCTTGCAAATGTTCAATTTCTTCGTCAAACTTCTCAGTATACAAATGAAGTTGCGCCAACATTTTGTCAATAACAGCTTGCAAGAACTCAAGAAGCGCTTTGCGACCCTCGATTTTGAATAGTTTGATTTTGTCAAGGAAGAATTTTTGGTTCACGAATTCCAAAAACTCGACATCATGATGATAGTCTTGCATATGTTCCTCACGCCAGCACTTCTTGCAAACTTTGTCTTGGCAGTCGTGACAAAACCAAATCATCCACTGCTGGTGTTTCTGGCAGAACTCCTTAGTCCAGAGATCAACTCGAGACAACCTCTCTACTTCTTCTTTGGTCAAATGCATGTTTTGGAACTCTTCGGCTGTAAATTGAAACTCTTCGTCGCACTCGGGACACCTCAGGGTTCCCAGTTGTGCTTCGAGATCCTCTAGACATGTCTTTGGAGGCCCGCAGTACTCGTGTCCGCACGGGAGGTACTTGGGGTTCTTCAGCTCCTCCCTGCAAATCACGCATTCTTTCGAGCCCTCCATATTGGGCATAGATTCCATTGTGGACGATGGAGATAGATGTTCGCGGCTTGAAACAGGTGGTTAAAATGGGCCCTATGTTGCAGCAGGAGAGAAGGAGCGAGTGTCCAATCGCTTGGACTGCTCCTAAGATTAAAGTAGGTCAAACGTCAGAATCTAATACACAATCATTACACTTCCAGATAAATAGAAACCATAAATCAATGGCCAAAGCAAAGAGAATTATTTTCTTTCTAGATGATCCCCCTGTTCTTTTCCACTCCACCACCCCCCCCCCCCAATTTTGAAATTCAATTTTGAAAACGACTTTATCATTGTTGTAATACAATGAAATTTTGAATTGTGAACAAACTAACTATTGTGAACAGATTTGTTCTTCATACTTTACATCGTATTTTTAATCGTTTATCCATAATTACACGTAAAACGACGAAAAAAAAAACAAAACATTTGAAAAGTGGGGTAAAGTTGAAAAGAGCCAATCCCCCTTATCAAAGAGTTATACAAAAAAGTCACTGATTAAAAAAAAAATTCTGCTTTCTTAATCTGCATGGAATGATCTTTCATTAATAGGCTGATAGCAAAAAATCCAATTTCATTATTCTCGGCTGATATGTTTTTTTTTTGCTTCGGCTATAAAACCTTCTAGACTTGAAAGTTCATGAAAATTAGCATGCTGCCCATTGACCGGTTTGAAAACACATTTATTTTTTTTGCACTCTGTTAAGCTACCTCTAAAAAACGGAAATAACTACACCGAAAACTGAAATAATATGAGGTGAAAGGGGGAGGATGAGTTTCAAAGTTGGCAATGACCTTGACTGTTCAATTTAATGGACATCTGGAAATGTAAATCTGTTTCGCCGGAGTGGGACCTTGTTTGGTAGTTTCTTTCTCTGTTCACTATAAATAAGTTGATAATAATTCAGTTCAGTGTATCTTAGTGTGATTAAGCGAAGATGAGCTTAGTTGATGTCTGTATGTAATTCTTCTCCGATATCTTCTCCGACTTCTGCTTATGTCTTGATTCGATTTGCAATTCGGAAGTGACAATTCGGTCACGTGCAAACCAGCAGTCAATCAAATATGCAAACGGACACGACATTTTCAATTACACATATGTGCAAAATAATTGCATGTTGTTGTGCACACGTGCGCTAAAACAGCACTTAAAGAAGCTTTTCTCTTAAAAGGTCACCAAAGGGGACTCTATTCCATCCCCCCACCCAAATTTCAAATTCAAATTTGGAAAACCTGTTGTCGTAACGCTATATGAATCTCGGCATGGTGAACAGATTTGATCTTCATACTATACACCGTGCGTATCGCGGTGCTCACTGTGTTATGACCATCTCGATAGAAATTCGGTATGTTTCAACTGTCTCGACCGAAATTCGGCATAGTTCGACCGTCTCGTCTCGGCCAAAACTTGCTACGTTTTGACCGTCCACCCAAATTTGGTATGTTTCGACCCAGGGGCGGATTTATGGGGGGGGGGGGGGGGGCGTCGTTTTCTTTCCTCAGAGATTCGACCCCCTGGCGACCCAAAATGTCCCCCTTTGAACTATTTTCAGATATTCATCTTTGGCTGATGGACCTTAAAATTTTTCTAAATATTTTAAGGGGGGAGCGCGTGCCAAAAAAACGCAACTTTTTAGTAAAAATTTTCCAAAAAGTGCCTAAAAACGCCTTTTTTGCCTGAATTTTTTGCCCTCTCAATCGAAACGACTTAAACGGCTCTTTTTCCTTCCCCCACCTGCAAAGTTTTACTAGTAAAAAATATTTTCACTTGGTTCGATTGTTATTAATATTGACGGCTCTTTTCCAGTTTCCCCCCCCCCTTTCAAATTCAATTTTGAAAAGTCTATTTAACGTTGTCATAATGCAATGAAACTTGGCGTGGTGAACAAATCGACAATTCTGAACAGATTTGTTCTTCATACTTTACAGCATAAAATCACGCATTTAGCCGTAATAACACGTAAAACAAATATGAAACTCGGTATTTTGAAAGGGGGGGAACTGGAAAAGAGCCAAATTGACATATAGACTAATTAGGTTATGACAAACATTTTTTGTCTTGATAATTAACCTCGTAAAACAGCCCGTTACACAATAAAATTCATGCTCGTGTGAGGTGGGGGGGGGGGGGGAGGAAAAAGAGCCATCGGAACTAATTTGCTCGAGCGTGCTCAACTCGAGCAAAAATGTTTCGAACGTCGAAATAAAAACAAATGTGCTCAACCGTGCTCGACCCTAGCGAAATATATTTCGACCGTCTCGACCGAAATTGGAAATGCATCAATTAACAAGATTTGTCCAAAATTATACGTTATAATCTATGTTAATTGGGTAATATCTCAGGCTGACTTTCATCAGATTAAAATTATTAAAGGTATTTGTAATTTAAATGCTTTGAAAACTATTTTTTAATGCAATGTTTGCTTTTCAGTTTGCTTCAAAAATGGTGTATAATTGAAAATAATTTTTGATATTGACTTTCTTTAACACTGGGACGATCGGGCTTAAGGCATGTTTTGGCTCTTTTTCCTCTTCCCCACAGCTGCAAATTTTCACTAGCAATTCTTCTGCTCACATTGTCCGATTGTATAAAAATCTCATGCGGACTAAATAAGCAATGACAAACAGTTTTGGTATTCATACCCAACCTCGTTAACCCCTCGTAACACCTCTCGTTACACCAAAGTCATGCTTATGTGAGGTGGGGGAAAAGGAAAAAGAACCCATGTTCCGACCATGATTGAGGTCTGTCTCGTGATATGTTTTGACCGTGCTCAATTCTGAAAACTTAAATTTGGAACTTTTCAAAAATGGCTTTCTTAGAACAAGTTTCTAAAATTCAAAAAAAGAACAAGAAAAAAGGCCAGTTTCCGTTGTTCTAAGGTTGGTTTAAAAGTTCCAAATTTAAGCTTTCAGAATTGAGCACATTCAAAACATATCACCAGACAGACCTCAATCATGGTCGGAACATGGGCTCTTTTTCCTTTTCCCCCACCTCACATAAGCATGACTTTTGATGTGATTAAGTGTCAAACAACAAGCGGTTAACGAAAAATGATCAAAAAATTCCCGCTTTCAAACTACCGAGTGACATTTATTCAAAGAAAACATTGTAACCTTAACAGGGTGTAAAAACAGGAAAACCAACCGAAAACTCAAGTGAGAACCGCAAACTCATCGAAACTTGAACTTATCGAAAATTGATATTGTGTTATGCAGTCACCCTAAAGTAGTTCCGTCATAACACGAGTGTTCAATATTTGTCATTGATATATTTGAAAAACAAAAGGCTAGTATGCAATAAGTTTTTTTTTGCATTATTTAAACAATCAAACAAATAAAACAGAAATGTATAACTACGTTTTGGCGAGAATACTTTTCCTATGTGCCTATTTTACTCATGTGTTTTATACCAAATAAGCAACAGCTTATATAGCATTTCAAGGTACAAGTATTATAGTTGGTTCCTTAAAATTTAGATCAGTCCCACAAAAAAAAATGTTCATACTTTACAATTTTCAAAAACATGGTTTGACAGTTGTTTGCTTTCGTTTTTGGAAGTTTCAACAAAAGCTGCGGGACATCTTTCATAGCTGTTTTTTTTCTGAGACCCAATTAAAATTAGTTCACATCTCGACACTTCGTGTCTTCAGTTGTTCCTCAAGTTTTCACGATTCAAAATATTGCTCTTGCTTATCTACTACAAAAAATTTTCCTGAACCTTAAAGCTCTAGAGACAACAAAGCAAAAATCTTTCAGAGAGCAGAAAAAAAACTTTCTTAGTACAAAACTCAGAAATCAGCCAAAATTTGGCATTTTTTTAACAAATGGATGAGTGACAGAAAGGTGAACGATAAATTGCGGCTCATCGTTTTCAATCATTAGGCTTTCTCAAGGTGGACTATCTTTAAAAAAACATGGTTCAAAAGGTTGTAAAGTTTGTGAAATTGTGAATAAGAAAACGAAATCCAACCAAAGCTTTCCTGCCCTGTTTATATGTCAAAAAATTGTACAGAGATAGTACACTTGTTCAAAGGATACTTTCAAAACTTGTTCAATAGACAGCTTAAAAAAGTCCACATATAGGCTCAGAAAAACAGTAGTAGCTTCATTGATAGATTCATTTTTTGAAAAAAGATATCAAAGTGGCTAGGGAAAACCTTCAGGCAAACAAAATTATAGAACCCGATAAGTTACAAAACTTTGCAATTATTCTGCTAGTCATGGGAGTTGACAAAAAGTGAGTCGCAAAATATCAACCAATAAGGCTTTTCTACTCAGTTTTCTCAAAAATCCTCGAGCAAAATGTATTTGAAAAACTTGTGTGGGGTTTTGAGCGGTTTTTTTAGATAAACCGCTCAAAACCGGTCAAATCTTGCGCAGTTTTTGAGCGGTTTTTTTTAGATAAACCGTTCAAAACCGCTCAAACCGCTCATTTTGAAGCAAGATTTTGAGCGTAATTGTCTAAAAAAACCGCTCAAACCGCTCAAATCTTGCTTCAAATTAGGTGAAAAATCTCGACTCGGGAAGGACTTAAACAACTCCATATAAGTCGGTTTGCAATCCGAGAAGAAATACACAGCATTTCAAATGTCGGAGTTCCTCGACGAAATCTGAAACATGGTACAGGATGGCAAGGCCACTTACACTGACTTTTTGGAAATTGTAAGTCAAGTAGAACATATCTTTCACAAAACAATTTTCACATAATTTTCTAAGCAATCGATTTGAGCAGCAAAAGATTAGAGTTGCATGAAGACTCTAAACGGCATAAGCAGGTACGAAATAAAAACCACTAATTGGCTTGAAATGCATAGATTAACGCTACACCGCCATCAACACCTGGGTCGAGGTCCCAGACTCATGCCCAGACTTTAAGGGTCGCGCCTCATCCGGATTGAGACCCAAATTGCATAGTCGCGCCGAGAGTTTGAGTCTGGAAAGTATGGACATGAATCGCGCCGTGGGCCGCGAAAGTCTGGACATACCAAAACTTGGTCGCGCAAGTCTGAACATGGGTCGCAAAAGTCTGCACATACCAAAATTTGGTCGCGAAAGTCTTGAAATGGGTCACGAAAGTTTGGGCAGACTTTCGCGACCCATGTCCAGACTTTCGTGACCAAATTTTGGTATGTTGTCCAGATTTTCGCGACCCATGTCCAGACTTTCGCGGCCAAATTTTGGTATGTTCAGACTTTCGCGGCCCACGGCGCGACTCATGTCCAGACTTTCCAGACTCGAACTCTCGGCGCGACTATGCAATTTGGGTCTAAATCCGGATGCGGCGCGACCCTTGGCGCGACTCATGTCCAGAATTTCCAGACCTTATGTCCAGACTCAAACTCGCGGCGCGACTATGCAATTTGGGTCTGAATCCGGATGAGGCGCGATTCGCGGCGCAACCATGGCGGATATGGCGCAACTTTCGCGACCAAGGCGGAAAAGGCGCGACTTTCCAGACCAAGGCGGAGACGGCGCGACTTTCCCGACCAAGGCGGAGACGGCGCGGCTTTCCAGGCCAAGGCGGAGACGGCGCGACTTTCCAGACCAAGGCGGGATCGGCGCCAATTTCCAGACAAAGGCGAACGCGGCGCGACTTTCCAGACCAAGGCGTAGACACCGCGACCAATAAACAATTCCTCGGGACCGAGGTGGATACGGAGAGATTTTCCGTAATTTCAAAAACATTTCTTTTCACATCCAAAAATCGAAAACAAATTCAAGCCCTAATCGTATTCACTAAGAGACCAAAAAAGCCTTGCAATCTTTTTGGAGCAGTCATATACAATCATTAGACTCTCAACCAGCTTGACTTCAACTTTTTGGTCCAGACGCTTTTTTGCTCAAGATGTTATCCTCAAAGATGTTATCCTCAAACCCCACAAGGACCATACTAAAAGATGACCCGGGTCGAGGTCTCAGACTCATTTCAAGTTGCGCTGCATCGAGATCCAGACCCTAACTGCATAGTCGCTCCAAGAAGTTGAGTCCGGAAAGTCTGGCCATGAGTCGCGAAAGTCTGGACATTCCTAATTTTGGTCGCGAAAGTCTGGACAGTCCTAAGTTTGGTCGGGAATGTCTGGAAATGCCAAAAATTTGTCGCGAAAGTCTGGACATATTTAAGTTTGATTGTCGCGAAAGTCTGGGCATGAGTGGCGAACCTCGACGCGGGCAGTGAATTGTTTAAAAATTAATTTCGGAATATGGAATGCCTTTTTCAAATTTGACTGTTTTTTGGTCTTGCTGTAGTGCATCAAAACATTTAAAAAATAGTACAGTAGTGCATCAACAAGTAGTGCATCAAAAAAGACTTTGTAGCTGTTATTTTTCGAATTAAAGGTTTTATCTGCTCATTTAATTTAATTTTCGCTTTGATTGGTTATCGAATTCCAGATTCATATGGCATAATTAGTGCAGGTGCAATGAATTCACAGTAGACAAGTAATTCTGAGAACACTGAAGCCATCATAAACTATTTGGAAGAATGCTCTCATCCTTTTTCACACACGTTATCCAAAAATCGCATTTCAAGAGAGATTTTTAAAAACAATAAGTTCAAAAATCGTCCTCTGTGTCAGGTTCTAAATGCCTAGTCTGTGACTCAATCTGTTTTTAAAAATCTCTCTTGAACTGCCACTTTTGGATAACGTGTGTGAAAAGTCATAAGATCATTCTTCCAAACAATTTATGATGGCTTCCGCATTCTCAGAATTATTTGTCTACTGTGACTTCATTGCACCTGCACTAATTATGCCATATGAATCTGGAATTCGATAACCAATCAAAGCGAAAACAATCGAAAATTAAACTAAATGAGCAGATGAAACCTTTAATTCGAAAAATAACAGCTACAAAGTCTTTTTGGTGCACTATTTTTTGATGCACTACTGCACTATTTTTTACATGTTTTGATGCACTACAGCAAGAACAAAAAACAGTCAAATTTGAAAAAAAAGGCATTCCATATTCCGAAATCAAAATGAAGAAAAACGAAAATCCAAGAACAAAGTCGGCTGCGTGTCTTGACGTAAAGCTGTTGAGTGTAAATTGTGAAAATATTTAGAAAATTAAACAGCCCAGAAAAAAATTAAAAAAAGTTACGGATATCAAAAAATATATTTGGCAAACTTGTGCTGGAAATTGCTAAATTAGCGTAAATAATTTTGACATAATCTAAATCTTTTTAAAATGAGAACAATCTAAGCCCCCGACTCTTGGATGAAATTTTTTAGGTTTTACTTTTATGTCATTATGTAGTGAAATTTGCAAACTGCTCAAAAATCAAATCTGCCCAGATTTGTCATACGTTCCGAAGTGATATATTTCAAAAATATTCAACAGTATTATAAAAATAGCTTTAAAAAAGGTTAATGAATGGGGAAATAAGAAATCTGAAACGTAAAGGCAATGGAAACGAGTTCAATATTGCGTAAACCAGTGAAAAAAAGCCTAAGGTCCTGAAAACAACGATACCAATAATTTTAAAAAAATTCTGTTGTATTTTTTTTTACTATTGGAACCAATTTAAAACTAGTATTTATAACCAGTTAAATTTTCAATAAAACTCTCTCTATAAATTATTACTGACTAACCAATCATGATCCATAACTAACACTGACAATTATTTGTAGTGCTGAAACTACTTGTAGTTTCAGCACCAGAACAATTTGAATACAATTTAGAAGACAATTGTTCTCCTTTGGAACAATTTCCAGATATCTAACCCGCAAATACCAGTATAAGCTACGTCTATTGAGACTAGGATATATAAGAGTAAGACTATGATTGGTATTAGACTAAGAAGTTGCACGAATCTATCCGGCCGAAAATAAGATAGCGTGACGAACAGTCGGTGTACCTTATCTGAAATTACTCTATGAGTAAGCCACTCCAGGCATAAACTCACTATGGTCAGAATGTTCTGTGCTAGTTGTTTTATTTTGACTTACTTCGTTGGAGTAATTTTCAAAATAGAAATTTGAAGGTGAGGGGGGGGGGTAGTAACAAAAAGCTATTTTTTGACAGTAGAGTAACTTCATGATTTAAATTGATTTGATCACGGTAAAAGATGAAGACGACGCTCCGTTTTTTCACAACGCTCCGAAACGTTTTTGTTTTATTTTTCTACTAATCGTTCCGACTATTGAAAATGGGGAGGAACTTTGTGTTCGAGGTTTTTTCCTTCTGTTTTCCAAGCAAAATACTGTACCATAAATAATCATCGGACTGGGTTGAGTGATATATCATATTAAAGCCCTTGCAAACGTGACTCCAACCACATGAAAAAGTTTCAAAAAAAGTTTTTTCAGTGTCAAGAAAAACCTGCTGGAAGTTTTTGCAAACAAGACGGTGAAAGCAAATTGACATACATTTTTCAACAAAATTTTCAACACTATCGTCTTTTTTCGTTGAAAATTCTTATTAACAAATTTACCTAAGATGCTAAGTCACCTAGTATTACACCGTCTCTCCTATTCTAAACATTTGAACCATTCTAATGGAGTTGCAGTTTGGTTGAAAAATATAGTTAACGAACGCGAGAAAATTTTTATTTCAAGATAGATTTCATTCTATATTCAGTATTTTACAATTTTCAATCTTTCTTTATCAGCAAGGCAAGTAACTAAGAAAGCACCAAAATAAATCACATTTATTTTCTACAAAGCCTAGAGCAAACAAATTAAAACCGTGACAATATTACGATCCGTTTGTGTCGTAAGCCCAGAATTTTTGAATCTCATTTTTTCAAATAATTCAATTCAATTGGTTAATTTGTTTCAAGAATATAAAATATCCCAAATCCATTTTCCCAACAAGGTCATTAAGGTGAGCACTTATTATAGACTATTATTTAGCACGAAATTACCAGAGCTGATTACAATATAAAAATAAAATTTAGACTTTTTCTCGGAAAACTCTGTATGAGGAAACTGTTCATTTATGAACCCAGGAAGTCAAATAACTGAAGTTCAAAAATCAATTCTCAAAAACAAGTGAATTTTGAGCCGCTTTCACATTTATTTTTCTCATCCATTTCCGCTTCTAGTTTTTAAAATGCAGTTCAAAGCTCATCAATCATTTTAAGATCTTTGGCAGTTTTTGCTTTTGAAAAACTAATTGAATAATAAAATTTAAAATTTGTTTCACTTCCTAGAAATAAGTACAAGATAAAACCAGCTGAAACTGCCAAGATTTGTTTTGGACTTCAGTGCAATTTAATTTCAAAAACATCGAAATTTTTCAAAGCTAAAAATTAAGGTTTCTCCAGCAAAATTGTAATCACTATTTATTTCGAAGTGTTTTGAAATAAAATTGGCCCTCAAAATATTATTTTGGATATTACTATTGAAGAATATTTATTTACTATTGATTTAGTGGTGTACACCATTACAGGAACAGATTGTTGGCTTGCCCCCGTTCGCTCGGTTTTTGCTACTGGGACAACCAGATCTCAGAATCTTGCGCACTTGTGCTTCGTGCTGTTGCTGCAACTGCGCAGCAGTCAGGTTATTAGGGGTGGGGGCTGCCCCCATTTGGTTCGGCTGTTGACATGACATATACATGTTGTTTTCTTGGGGGCGGGGAGGTTGGTGGGGGTTACACTGAGCACCGTGTTGTTGAGGATTGTAATATGACCCACCATACATGTTTTGCTGATTAGGGTGGGTGGGGGCAGTATTATGACTCATCGTTCCGTTTGTCGTCCCGTTGTTGCCGTTGAGTGCCGCCGGGTTGTTGTCTACGGCCGTCGCTTCTAGAGATTTGGAGTGTAGCTGAATGAAATTCAGGAAACTTTGTGTGTCTTTTTTAGTAAATAACTCGTCCATTAGCATTTTAATGTGCTCAATGGCTTTCAGGTCTATTTTTCTCTTTTCTCGCTCCTTGTTCATTTTTTCCACGTCTTCCATGAACTCTTTGATCTCGTCTTCTTCTAAATCTTTCTCGTTTTCCAACATGCTTCGTAGGAACTCACACTTCTCTATCCGTTGTTTTTCGTGCACCAGGTATTCCTTCTTCAGGTTTTCCAGCATCAGCACCAAGGTCTAGAACATTCAACAATACAGCCCTTTTTTCCTCCTCTCTCCCTCAACCTCCCCCCCCCCCCCCCCCATTTACCTTGATAGTAGCAACAATTTTGTGGTGCAACGAGGGTTTTTAAAGTTCAAGTATGAAGACCAAAATTTGTTTGTCATGGTCGAATTAGTCAGAATTTCTGTCAGTAAATCTTCATAGCAATCGGACAACGTGAACAAAAATTTTACTTTTAAAAATTTCCAGTAGAAGAAAAGAAAAAAAGCCTTTAATATTTAATAAATTTCAAATTGGGCTTCTTCTTTTCCCATTAGTGATTTTTCACTAGTGCAACATTTATTCACGTTTCCCGCTTGAGACGAAGGTTGACGTTGACATGCAGACAGATTACCATATTAAACCAGACATATTAGCTCTGCATATCCGACCTTGTAAAACCACAAGTTAGAGCATAAAATTGAGGTTTATGTAGGGCGGGGAAGGAAAAAACATTCTTCAACCGTTTTTAAAAATCGCAGCTTGCTCATTCTTCAATAAGACATTCCAACTAACAAAAAAACTCTTGAAAAATTGGTGCAGATAATTTTTTTGTAGATTTTTAATTATTTGAATCTGAAGAATTATAACTAAGGTCGAAAATTCAGCTACCAGCTAATTACGATTTATTTAGATAATTAGTCAACATGCTAGTTTTTGCGAATAAACTGGGTGCAAAACAAGCAGAGGTGGTCTTATAGGTGATGGTATTTTTCGTTTAAAAAATTGTGTTCTTTTGTTGCTTAATTACTTGAATAGCTTCGACAGCCTCTGAGTTTTTCTTCTGGATGACGGCAATTTTGGCCCAGATATTCCTCTTGACTTCGTCTTTGCGCTTGTTGAGGAGGTCCAGACACTTGTTGCAGAAGTACTTCTTTTCCGTTTCTTCTTCCTTCAACTCCTCTCCGAAGATTCGCTCACACACTATGAACAAAACATAAATGGGCTCTTTTTCCACTTTCCACCCACATTTCAAATTTTGCATTTTTCTAATGTGGTATCATGGCTGAATGCGCCATGTTACGATGTGTAAAGTAAGGAGAACAAATTTGTTCACAAAACTTAGTTTGATCGCCATGCAAAATTTCATTACGTTATGACAATGTAAAATTATTTTTTGTTCCGACTTTCGAAGAAAAATTACATCAATTAGGTAAATTTTTTTATTTCGATTTTCGAGGGTTTTTATTCAGTCAATTTTCGCCGATTGAAATAGTTTTCCACAAAAATTTTTCTTAACCCATACTGACATTCTGAGTTCAAATTTAAAAAGACATTTTACCTCATATTATTTTTTGTTAAGTTGTGGGGGTGTGAAAGTTGCCAAATTGGCCATGTTCTGAAATAAATTATGTGCGCTTTGAAGATTTAATTCATAATGCTGAGACCCTAACGCAAATTATTTATGCGTGGCGAATCATCCCGCACAACAAAATTGTTTCAAATTGAGTTGAGGCTAGGTAATTGATCTTATTAATTTCACACTTTGATTTTGTTCAAAATTTATAGGTTTTCAATATTTTTTCCCAAAAATTACACTATATGTCTTAAGGGACAGTCGGAACATTCCGGGCTTTGGCCTGATATACGAGCACTCTTGTTCAAAACTGAAATTCGAACATGGGGGAAATGGGAAAAAGTCAAAAAAGGAATAGTTGGTAGCTGAACAAGTAGTACAAAAGCTACCGGTCGATTAAAACAAATGAAGTTACAGGAAAGATGTTGATGCTATTTTATGAAATGTGTTGTTTTTGTTTCGACTTTCGTAACCAAAGTAACAAAATATTTGAGCCCGGGGTGGTTTTTTTCTTCAGACAAATTTCGACTTTTTAACTAGCCATTTTTGACTTAATTTTTTTTATCATTCAAAAGGTAGTTTTGCCTTCAGCTTAAATTTGAAAAAATATTTCACCTGTGCTCATTTTCCCTAAAGTTATGGTGATTTAAAGATTGCCATTTTGGACAATTTGGGACGAAGAACGCGCGAGCATATAACGCGTAAGCGGAGACTTCATCCGTCTTAGAAAGCGTCCCAAATCGGTTAAAGGAAACTTATTTGCAATAATTGATTTGTTACTAGAAGTAAAGTTATCCCTTCGTACTTCATATGGCGTGTGGGGGGATGGTTTTCACAAAACATCTCAAATTTACAAAAATATAGTTTTATTACGCTTGATTTTTTTATGTTACTACTGCTCCATAGACCTTAAAAGGCAGTCGGAACATTCAGGGCTTCGCCCGGATACGAGCAGTCTTGTTGTTTTTATGATTAAGTTTTCAAAATTTATTGTAGTCATTTCCAGCCAAAAATAATTTTGTAGTATATACTAATTTAGAGGGGGAAAAACTAATCAATCGCCAAAAAAAACGCGACTCTTTGGTCAAAATGTTCAAAAAAGTGCCTTATAAGATTTTTTTTGCCTGCTCTTACAGACTTTTGCCTGCGATGCAGAAAAATTTGGCTAAAACAGGGTCTTTTCGGTGCTATGAGAGAGCTCGGAAAATCAACTTGGCCGACCTAAAAAGAGTCGACAAAATTTGGCCGACCTAAAAAAGCCGACAAAAAAGTGAAACTATTTTTTTCCATTGTGGACAGATAGCTGAATGAAACCCTCACTACACACATAATGAAAACACTTACTTCATTAAGATACTATCAAAAATTTCCAAGTTTTTTGTTAGTTGACGAACGCAGCAGTAAAAAAACAAGCTGTTCGACTCTTTACGGATAACCGCTTACTGCGCAGTTGAAAACAAAGCCAATATCAAGTTCTTGGCATATCACAGAACATCCTGAATATTTTCAAGCAAAATTTTCCAGATTAGTTTTCAATGGACAATGCCATTTAGCAATTTTCATTCGACTTCAGTTTATAACTGTGGAAAACTGGACAAGATTAGAAAGTGTTTTTAATTTTTAAAAATCTTTGGGACTTTTCACTCTCTTTCTAACCCTCGCCGTAACTCAACCTGATAAGAAGTTCGGTTTTTTTGCCCCCCCCCCCCCCCCACCTCACACGAGCCTCAAGTTTTTAGAGCCCGAAAAAGAAAAAGAGCCCGAAATTCTTGCGAAATACTTTCTCTCGACACTGACTTGCGAAATACTTTCTCTCGACACTGACTTGCGAAATACTTTCTCTCGAAAAAGAGCCCGAAATTCTTGCGAAATACTTTCTCTCGACACTGACTTGCGAAATACTTTCTCTCGAAAAAGAGCCCGAAATTCTTGCGAAATACTTTCTCTCGACACTGACTTGCGAAATACTTTCTCTCGACACTGACTTGCGAAATACTTTCTCTCGAAAAAGAGCCCGAAATTCTTGCGAAATACTTTCTCTCGACACTGAAAAACCTGTAACAACTAAAAGTCTAAATCTTGGAGATGCCACACCAGCGCGCATTTAATTGCAACGCACAGCGTGCAGATAAACATTTTACACTGACCATATCCTATGAGTATGACCATATCCTGTAACTTAGTATGTTACAAACTAGGAAGGAAAAACTTTCGCAAAAAAAATTGATTTAAAAAAATTCGGAACAAAAATTTTCATTAACTTACTGCAACAAATATTATAAAACAAATATATAAAAAAACTACAAAAACCTGATTCAATAGTATTCAAATGTCAAACACATGCCATTAAACAGTTATTTCAGTCCCTGTTGCAAAAGAGCGACCAAAAGTACCACAAAATTTACTATTTAGGTTTTAAAAATTAGCCATGAACTATCAGATTGCCCTCCGCTTGCGTTCAACCATTTCATAACTCAATATAAATTTGTATGGTGAACAAAAAATTAAGGTGAACACACTTTTGCCTCAAAATGTACATCGTAAGACAACGCATATAACACGCATATAACACCAATTCAACACGTTAATCAAGTATGAAATTAGAAAATTCGAAACGTGGGGGTGTAAAAAGGCAACTTTCTTGACATGACATTTGCCGTACGAACAGTTTTTAAACAATTCTACTCTGGGCTCTTTTCCATTTCCCCCACCTGTTAAAATTTTAGTTTCTACAGTTGTTTTACGTGTAATTATCGCTAAACGTGTAAGGCTAAACGATGAAGGCGTGTAAGCTAAACGATGTAAGGCATGAAATTAACTATTGTACAATCTGTTCACAATTGTTATTTTGGATCTACTTAACAATCTCCCCCCCTCCCTATTGTATCTACTAAAGAATCCCCCCCTTTATTGAACGGGGGTTGAGATTGTTAAGAAGATCCGTCATTTTTTCACCATGCCAAGTTGAATTGATTGTGACAGAGTAAAAATAGTTTCGGCGGAGTGGAAAAAGTTCTTTTTTGTAATATAACGAGTAAGTAGGAAACGACTGCAAAAGAGTCACATTAAAAATAAAAACAAACAAGACTGCTCGTATCAGGGCAAAGCCCTGAAGGTTCCGACTGCCTTTTAAGGTTTATGGAGCAGCAGTAATAAAAAAAATGAAAAAAAAAACAAAATGAAATTTTTTTTCTTCTAAAATTTGAAATTTTTTATGAAAATCATCACCCCACACGCCATATAAAGTACAAAAAGATAGATTTCGTTCCGTGTAACAAATCATATATGGCAAACAAGACTGCTCGTATCAGGGCGAAGCCCTGATTGTTACGACTGCCTATTAAGGTTTATGGCGCAGTAATAAGATTAACAAATTAAAAGTAATAAAACAAAATGAATTTTTTTTTTGTAAAATTTGAATTTTTTATGAAAACCATCCCCCCACACGCCATATAATGTACAAAAAGATAAATTTCGCTACTTGTAACAAATCAATTATGGCAAACAAGTGTCTTTAAACCAATTTGGAACGATTTCTATGGCGGATTAACAAGTAGCGAAAAAGATAAATTTCGCTACTTGTAACAAATCAATTATGGCAAACAAGTGTTACAAGTATTGTAACAAATATATTGCGCGTTAATTGTCCCAAATGGCAATCTTTAAAACCCCATAACTTTACGAAAAATGATCATACGTGAAATATATTTTCAATATTGAGCCCAGGACAAGAATACTTTTCGAATTTCCCTTGTAACAAATCTTATAACCCTTATAACAATACCTTTCGTTCCTTGTAACAAATCAATTATGGCAAAAAAGCTTCTTTCAACCAAATTGGAACGATTTTAAGACGGATTAACTCTCCGCTTACGCGTTAATAGCGCGAAATATATCGCGCGTTAATTGTCCCAAATTGGCCAAAATGGCAATCTTTAAACCCCCATAACTTTACGAAAAATGATCACAGGTGAAATATCTTTTCAAATTTGAGCTCAGGACAACAATACCTTTCAAATGATATAAAGAAATTCAGTCAAAGATGGCTAGTTAAAAAGTCGAAATTTGTCTGAAGAAAAAAAAACCCACCCCGAGCACAAATATTCCGTTACTTTCGTATCAAAAGTCGGAACAAAAAGCTTCGTTCAACCAATTTGGAACGATTTATAAGACGGATTAAATCTCCGCTTACGCGTTAATAGCGCGAAATATATCGCGCGTTAATTGTCCCAAATTGGCCAAAATGGCAATCTTTAAACCCCCATAACTTTACGAAAAATGATCACAGGTAAAATATCTTTTCAAATTTGAGCTTAGGACAACAATATTTTTCGAATGAAATAAAAAACTTCGTCAAAAACGGCTAGTTAAAAAGTCGAAATTTGTCTGAAGCAAAAAAAAAACCCACACTGAGCACAAATATTCCGTTACTTTCGTATCGAAAGTCGGAACAATAACTGACCAAAGAAAATACTGTGGACTTTCTTGGTGCGACCAAGCATGTTTTTGCACGACCACTCTAAGAGTGAGAAAAAACTATGGTGTACTGTTTTTAAACAATTTTGTTACCTCAAAGAGAGAGCTCGTATGGTTGAGGCATCAAATTAATGCTTTTGAAATCGTGATTTGGATTGTAAAACGAGGTTTTTTCTACTTCCCTCTTACATTTTCAGACAGATTTTAAGAAATTTGAAAATTTTTAAAGTTTGCATTGACGCAATTTGATGAAACTTGAACGGTGACCAAAATATGCTTTATTCATAGTACCGAGCAAAAAATCATGCGGTTAAACTGCATGCATAATTATAGTGTTAATAAAACAAACTTGGTAAGCGAGGGAGAGAGGCGGAAAAAAACCCGAATCAATATTTCACCAATGTTTTTAAGGGTCGAGAAAAAAAAACCAACATTTTTGACAGTTCATAACCAAAGTGAAAGAATGAACGAAAAAACACTCTAGTTTTTGTAGTTGGACGATGAATTTTTATTCAAATTTTACTTTTTTCTACTTCACTCTTTTGATTTTTTTTTCTGAAATTCATTATATGAACACCTATAACATTTCTTTTCTTGTTATAAACTGCATCAAAATGTGTCAGTGTGAACATGTGAACAAACTTTTACAAACTTTCTTTCATGCAAAATGCCGTGAGAACAATTTTTGTACATCTTAATTTTCCGAGGGAAGTGGGCAACTGGAAACGAGTCCAAATTTAAATATAAGGGGCGGATTAAAATGCTTCAAGTGCGTTTTAAAATTCTCGCGTCTATCATTTCAACTTGAAAAAAGAAAACCCAGACAGAGCTTGTTATCAATTTTTTGAACAACTAGTAAATTACACTAGTGGACAAAATTAAGCGCAAGCTCGGCATTTTACTCTCTATAATGCCTGTTTTCAAGGTCCATTTTGGACAACATTTACATCGAATTTAGGTAAACTGTCCATGTAGACTAGGAGAAAATCATCTCCGCTAAACTTTGCCTCATAGTGAACATTCTTCAATGAGCGGAGTAAAATAGCTGTTCATTCGTCGTTAGAAAATTCGCGGCGAGAAAAATGTGAAATTTTTGTTGAACTCGGCAGTTTCTTAGTTGTTCACGCGGAAAAAAACCTGGCTTGGTTCTTTTTCCTTCCCCCCCACCTCACTCAAAAAAATTTTTTTGGTCTAACGAGTGGTTTTACAAGGTTAATTATGGAGATCAAAAATGTTTGTCAAGGCCTAATTAGTCTGCATGTCAATTTTCATGACAATCGGACAAATAAACAGGAACTTCAAATATAAACAAGACTGCTCGTATCAGGGCGAAGCCCTGAATGTTCCGACTGTTGTTTAAGGTTTATGGAGCAGCAGTAATAACATAAAAAAATTAAATGAAATAAAATAAAATGAAAACTTTTTTTTCTAAAATTTGAAATTTTTTATGAAAATCATCACCCCACACGCCACTTAAAGTACAAAAAGATAGATTTCGTTCCTTGTAACAAATCAATTATGGCAAATAAGTTTCGTTCAACCAATTTGGAACAATTTATAATCTCGGCTTACGCGTGAATAGCGCGAATTATATCGCGCGTTAATTGTCCCAAATTGGTCAAAATGGCCAAAATGGCAATCTTTAAACCCTCATAACTTTACGAAAAATGATCACAGGTGAAATATCTTTTCAAAATTAAGCTCAAGACAACAATACCTTTTGATTGATATAAAAAAATTCCGTCAAAAATGGCTAGTTAAAAAGTCGAAAATTGTCTGAAGAAAAAAAACCCACCCCGAGCACAAATATTCCGTTTCTTTCGTATCGAAAGTCGGAACAAAAATTGCAGGTGGGTGGAAAAGAAAAAGAGCCCCTGGCTTTTTCAGAATATCTCGATAGTTTCAAAGAGGGTAGTTTAGATGATTTGTTCTTGGTTTATGTACAAAACTTTACTCAAATTCGAAGGAACTGTTGTCAAAAATGGACCTTGAAAAGAGACATTTTAGGGAGAAAAAAATATCTATATTTAGGCAAAGCCTTGAATGATCCGACTACCCCTTAATCCATATCGAATAATTATTGGCAGGGCGGATTTAGGGGGGGCGTACGCCGCTCCTCAGGGATTCGACCCCCTGCCGACCCAAAGGGTCACCGCAATATTTTTGTCAAAATTTTTCAAAAAGTGCCTAAAAACGGCTTTTTTGACCTGTTGTTTCAAAAATTTGCCTGCGGCGCAGAAAATTTGGCCAAAACAAGGTTTTTTTAGTGGTTTAGAAGAGCTCGGAAAATCAATTTGGTCGACCTAAAAAAAAAGTCGTCAAAATTTTCGAAAATTTTTTGAAAATCTGCCCCCCCTCGAAAAAATCCTAGATCCGCCCCTGATTATTGGAAAAGAAAATATTGAATAACTAAATTTTGGACAATATCAAAGATCAAGTGTAAAAATTTGAGTCTTACGAAATTAATACGACCGACTAGCTAGCGTCAATCCCATTTGGAACCTTTTTATTGTGCGGGATAATTCGCCACGCCTAAATATTTTGCGTTACGCTTTCAATGTTATGGATAAAGTCTTTAAAATGCGCATAAATTAGTCCAGAGCATAGCCAAATTGGGCTCTTTTCCAGTTTCCACCGAGTTTTATGTTTGATTTACGTGTTATTACCGCTAAATGCGTGATGTTATGCTGTAAAGTATGAAGAACAAATCTGTTCACAGTTGTCGATTTGTTCACCACGCCAAATTTCATTGCATTATGACAACGTTAAATAAGCTTTTCAAAATTAAATTTGAAGGGGGGGAGGAAACTGGAAAAGAGCCCCAAATTGGCAATTTTCAAACTCTCAAAAGTTTGCAAAAAATGATCGGAGGCAAAATATATTTTTTAAAATTTGATTTCATGGAGTCAATATCTTCAATGCGGCTTGAAAACTGACTGAATAAAAAAATCACACCCAGCAAAAATATTTCGTTTTCTTCAAAAATTGGAACGAAAACCTGAACTTGCGTTTAATTTTGTACACTAGTGTAGTATATGGCTAGAAAATTAAGAAACTAGATGTTACGAACGTAAGATTTTTACCGTTTTCCCACGTTTAACTTCTGTCCACTTGATCCAATTGTCAAGAAAAATTATCGCTTTTTCCATTTTTTGTTGTGAACACATTTTTTTTTCATACCTGACATCGTAACATTACTCATTGAGTCATAACAACACATAAGACAACTGGGAAAATGGAAACTTGAAATGTGGGGGGAGATGGGGGTGTGGAAAAGAGTCAAAAACGGCATCTGGGGGATGGACGATAGAAGACCCGGCTCTTTTCCAGTTCCCCCCTTTCAAATTCAATTTTGAAAAGTCTATTTAACGTTGTCATAATGCAATGAAAATTGGCGTGGTGAACGAATCGACAATTCTGAACAGATTTGTTCTTCATACTTTACAGAGTAACATCAGGCGTTTAGCCGTAATAACACGTAAAACAAACATAAAACTCGGCATTATGAAAGGGGGGGGGAACTGGAAAAGAGCCGAAGACCCCTTCAGGTACCTCAAAGACAAGTCGAAGCGGTCCAGTAAAATATATCATATTAAGTATCTTTCTTATTAAAACCCCGAGCATAGTAGCAATAAAATTCTAGTCCCCAACACTGTGTTTTTTAGTATTTGAGGGGAAGGCTGCATTTTTTTTATACTTAGTTCGCTTGTCCACATCAAAATTCATTTTCCAGTAAGCTTTCCTAAATCGAATTACAGAAAAACTTACTGTTAAAAAATTGGTTTTCTGGATTTTGTAGAACTGGGAAATATTCTCAAACTGCTCATTAAAACGATTTTAAAACTGCTCATTCTTTTTTTCACAAGGTGAAACAACTTTTGCAAGCTTCAAAGCTTCGACTTTAGCAGGGTTTCAAAGGTGGTAGCAGATAAGGAATCGAGATGCTCCACCTCAGCTTTTAATTGAAATTAAATTTGCTGAGCGCTGCATGTAAACTCCTCTATTCTGATTGGCTGATAATTTGAACTCAGAATCAAATTAACATCCTCCCCCCTCCCCTAAACGTTTTTTTGGGGTGGGGGAGGAGGATGTTAATTTGCTTCCAGATAAGAAATCATAGCAATTAATGGTGCAACATACCCGTGCATATTCTCTTCAACATCTGAAGGAGGGTTAAATTTGGCGCCACTCGATTCAGAGCCATGTTCGTTTTATCGTCCGGGCAAATAATTTTGCCCTCCTTTTTGGCCATAGCTGAGGAACACATGTGGCATATTGTATGGCCACACTCTAGTAAAATCATGGGTCTATGGACATAGTCGTCGTAAAGAGTTTTGCATATTTTGCATTTCAGATGACTTGTCCAGGACATGAAATTGTGTGTATGTCCATGTGAAGGCATTTTTCTCCAGTTTGACTTCAAACGTATAGGAGAAAACAGGAAAAGTTTCCCACTCGAAATAAACTTTGAAGGAAAATATGGTAATGAAATATTGAAAAGTGCCCTCAATTCTTCAACTCAGAATGGATAACCAAAAAGTATATTATACGCTTTTAAAGTGACTAATTCTTGAACTTCGGTAAAGTTTTTTTATAATTTTACACGTGGGAAATTAAGAACGCAGTCCAATATTTCCACAAGTTTAACTGTCGGTCGAGTAAATCAATCAAAGACAAAAATAATTTATCAAATGTTTTTGAAGCTAGGAAATTTAACACGAGGCCATAGTTTATAGCTTAAGTCATGACGGTTTAAACTGCGTAATGGACTTAGAAATAAGAGTAAGTTTGATTTTAAACATGATGCACGTTCGTTGCTTTTGCTTCAGTTGGTAAGTGACAAATGGTATGTTGAAGTTTCATCAAATCTAGACAACAGAATAAGTTTAGTCAAAAGTGATAAAGCAAAACTCGTTTGAGCTTTCTGCTGAAACGTAAAACCACATTCAACTCAATATATTAGTGGTATATATGGTATATATGGTTAACAAAATTGAATCTATTATATGACAAATATGAAAGTATTGAATGGCAAAACCGCGTCTGTTCGGTTTTCAAACAAACTGTAATAGAGAAAATATTTTTTGGCTCTTTTTTACAGTTGCATCAATTTTTTTCAGTCATGTTACATAAAAAATATGCGCGTTTCATTCAACCACGAAATTTATAACGTGTCTTTTTAGTGGTAAAAAAGCTACTGTAATATTCAATTTAGTGCTTTGAGAAAAAGAACATATTTTGAAGTGTAAAAATAGACTGACGGATATGAAATTAAATGGTAACTAAAAAACAAAAAAATATATAAATGTATATCACCTATTTTCCTTTTCTTTATAGACTAAAACCAAATAGTGTAACACGAAGACACTAGCACTGAAGATATGTAATATAAGTATAATTTAAAACTCAACCAACCTTGCTTTGTAGAAAAGGAACCCCGACTGAAATACAATAGAAGTAACGTTACAAGTGGCAATGCGCCCAAAAATAATGTATAAATATCTACTCGCGGAAGACAACTGCTTTATTTTGTTCAATTCAAAGAGACCAGGCTAAAATATATATTTTTTCAATAATATAAAAAAAAACAGACGTTGATATGTCTTTTTTTGTGCGTCGGCGAGGTCTGAAAACAGAAATAATGGCGTAAATGGTATGTTTGTGAAAATTTGTTCGGTGCGGTGAAATTTTACTAATTTCCCTTACCTCTCAGGTTGCGTTTGTCTGTTTGGTGTAGCAGACTGAATGAAAAATTGTGACTTCAATGGAAAATTTCAGTTCCCTCTCTCTCTCTCTTGCCATGAAATAATTTCTATACTCGTTCACTTTTATAGTGAATAGAGGAATATCGCGTCGCTAGACCAATACAGGGAAATTGGGTTTCCCTGTCACCAAATCGAAAGCTGGCAAACAAATGCTAATATTTTTTCAAATCAAAGGTACCATACAAATATCGAAGTTAATTCATTTGACGAGACATTGATAAAATTAGTAGTTTTGAAGAAGAGTTTAGTAGAAATTATGAAATACTGTAGAGCTTTTGTCAGTGATTCAATTTAAAGGCCGGCCGACCATGATTGTTATGTGCAACAAGAACCCGAGCTAATATATATCAATGATTCGGCTTTTTGACCAGGTGAATTTCTAGACTCTGGTGCAAATAGCGATCGGCTGCTTTAAAGTAGTGCAATTTAACCTGTGCTATGGGTTGTCAACTCTAGTGTGTTGCGGTGGTATGTATTTTGTGTTGTGTTGGGGTAACGTTTAGCAAGCGCAATGGTCTAAAAGATGCCCGCGGGTTGATCGCAGACTCACTTCGCTGGCGCATTGGGCTTAAATTGCTTTGTTGTATATACATGTATAGATATATACCATGCCTTTACCTACCATAAACTCTGCTATCCAAGCGTTAAATATCCAATTTCAGAACTGAATCTGTTTTTCTCAGACTGAACATTGCTTGTTGGAATCACAAATACAAGTGATTGATTGTACTACTAACCTTTACTTAACTAGCTCTGCTTGCAGTTCTAATTCGAAGGACCATTGAAGGCAGAAAGGATATCACAATATACGATTAAGTTAGAATCAGGAATGTTAAAGTGTATAAACTTTTATATGATTTCAAGTTACAACTAGAAACGGGTTCACTTTGACTTTCAGGGCCATACTTAGACATACACTACTTCTATGACTTGGCTATCTCTATCTTAGGTCTCTTTGTATGATTAAAGTCTAAGTAAATATCTATAAATAGTTGAAGTTTAGACAATCAGGCACTTGGGCAAATAAATGTGACAGAGAAAGAAAAACACTCTATTGCGACTATATTGCATTGCGCTGTCAGACAGTGATTGCGACTTGTATTGCAAAATGTGGAATGCAGTTGCAATGTTTAAAATTTAACAAGAAATAAAACAAGACTGCTCGTATCAGGGCGAAGCCCTGAATGTTCCGACTGCCTTTTAAGGTTTATGGAGCAGCAGTAAAAACATAAAAAATTAAATGAAATAAAATAAAATGAAATTTTTTTTTTGAATTTGAAATTTTTTATGAAAATCATCCCCCCACACGCCATATAAAGTACAAAAAGATAGATTTCGTTCCTTGCAACAAATCAATTAGGGCAAATAAGCTTCGTTAATAGCGCGAATTATATCCCGCGTTAATTGTCCCAAATTGGTCAAAATGGCCAAAGTGGTAATCTTTAAACCCTCATAACTTTACGCAAAATGATCACAGGTGAAATATCTTTTCAAATTCAAGCTCAGGAAACAAAAAACTTTCGAATGATATTTAAAAATTCCGTCAAAAATGGCTAGTTAAAAAGTCGAGATTTGTCTGAAGAAAAAAAAACCCACCCCGAGCACAAATATTCCGTCACTTTCGTATCGAAAGTCGGAACAACAAGACTGCTCGTATCAGGGCGAAGCCCTGAATGTTCCGACTGCCTTTTAAGGTTTTTGGAGCAGTAATAACATAAAAAAATTCACTGAAATAAAACAAAATGAAAAAATTTTTTTTCTAAAATTTGAAATTTTTTATGAAAATCATCCCCCCACACGCCATATAAAGTACAAAAGGATAAATTTCGCTCCTTGTAACAAACCAATTATGCCGAATAGGCTTCTTTCAACCAATTTGGAACAATTTCTAAGACGGATTAACTCTCCGCTTACGCGTTAATAGCGCGAAATATATCGCGCGTTAATTGTATCAAATTGGCCAAAAATGGCAATCTTTAAAGCCCCGAAAGTTTACAAAAAATGATCACAAGTGAAATATCTTTTCGCATTTGAGCTCAAGACAACAATACCTTTCGAATGATAAAAAAAAATTCCGTCAAAAATGGCTAGTTGTAAAGTCGAAATTTGTTTGAAGAAAAAAAAAACCCACCCCGAGCACAAATATTCCGTTACTTTCGTATCGAAAGTCGGAACAACAAGACTGCTCGTATCAGGGCGAAGCCCTGAATGTTTCGACTGCCTTTAAGGTTTATGGAGCAGTAATAACATAAACAACATAAAACTTTAAATGAAATAAAATAAAACGAACATTTTTATTTTCTAAAATTTGATTTTTTTTTCTATGAAAATCATCCCCCACACGCAATATAAAGTTCAAAACAAAAAAATTTCGCTTCTAGTAACAAATCAATTAAGGCAAATAAGCTTCTTTCAGCCAATTTGGAACGATTTCTAAGACGGATTAAATATCCGCTTACGCGTTAATAGCACGAAATATATCGCGCGTTAATTGTCCCAAATTGGCCAAAATGGCAATCTTTAAACCCCCATAACTTTACGAAAAATGATCACACGTGAAATATCTTTTCAAATTTAAGCTCAAGACAACACTACTTTTTGAATGATATAAAAAAGTTCCGTCAAAAATGGCTAGTTAAAAAGTCGAATTTTGTCTGAAGAAAAAAAAATCCACCCCGAGCACAAATATTCCGTTACTTTCGTATCGAAAATCGGAACAAAAGTCAATGAACTACAAAAAAGTCCTAGTAATTGACACCACTAGGAGTTTACAAAAATCAAGGTAGTTAAGCCAATAAAGCATAAAACGAAATAATTTAGGAGGCCAAATTAAGCTTTTAAGCGAAAGAAAATCAAACAAAAGAGAAATAGTCAGGATAATAATTTTATAAATTACATAAGTACATCAAAAACAGTTGCAATTACGACAAAGTTGCTGCACAAATAAATTCGACAATGTGGCAACTAAGCCGACAAAACATCCGCAGACAAACAAAAGTCCGACACTTCAATTTTTCCCGGAAATTTTATAATTTCATACAAACTGAAAAAAATAAGGTCCAACAAAGACTCGAACTCCAGACATAAGGACACAGAGACAACTCGATACCTCCAGGCCAAATAGGAAGCTGCCTCGAAGTTGCGAAGGTTCACTATTAAAGTAACTTCAGTTTCAACTTTAGATGCAAGAAATGTTGTTTACGGGGAAAAAAGTCTAGTTCCTGATTACGAGATACTCGCTTTCGCAAGTGTAATTAACTTGCCTAAAACAATTAACTGTACTATCCCATGACTTAATTAAAAAAATAGTATCAAACAAACTCTTTGCGTTGATTTGCGACAAAAACAAAGAATATTAATTTGAAATAATTTTTCACGCAATCACTGCTTTGATTCAAAAAAGGATGTCCACTTTGGAACAACGCCATTTAGCTGCTATGCAATTAGCTCCTGACTTAATTAAATTAATTTGCTTTGCTTCCTTTGTGACCTTTCACATCCAAGTATCTTCTTCGTTATCTTCAAAAAAACAAAGGGCATTAAGCTTCAAAATGGTCGTCAAACTTTTTCCCAAAAATCTAACGGGGTAAAAAATTAAATCTTTGGCTCATTGATCTTCTTTTGTTTTATGGAAAAATTCAATCACATCAAAATTGGTCGTCAAATTTTCCTATTAATTTCTCTCTGTCACATACTCAAATTGTGTTTCAATTACTTTTTGGTTTTTATTTAATAAGTTCTTTTTTAATTGACGAAAACATGGTGTTTTTAAAAAACAATTCTTTACTACGGCAGTTTGAACATAATTGAAAAATCTTCCGTAATTTTTTCTCGTCTAATTGGTCAGATATTAAAGGCATTTATCCCATGGTAATGGGCACAAATTCTATCACTAGGATTCATAAAAATTTCAAGGATAATTTTTTACTTCATTGATAGATTTTTCTTTTATCTATTTAAGATTGAAGGCTAGTTTAGTCTGCCAGTTAGATTCAGCAAATGTGTTGTAGGTTGCTCCGGAAGGTATGAATTATTATTGACTGAGCATCATTTTCATGAGGCTGACTTGTCTTTTTCGCCTCGCAAAATGAATTGCAAATAAGCAGCAGAGGTATCATATTAAACTTCATAAATCATTAATTATCAATCGAGCTGCATTTTTCGCCTCAAGAGCAAAAACAGTAAAAACAAATTTGCGTGTTTTTCTTATTAGTTTCATTAGGATGTAGAAAGGCAATTTTTTGTGAAAAAATAAAAAAAATCTTTTTTTTTATTAGGTGGGTGAAGCGTGCGAAATTGCATTATCCTTTTATCTTTGATCTTGAGACGTCAAGGTTAAACAAGTTAGACCTTCTCTCAAGTGTTTTTGTTAACATATGCTAAGAAACTAATTTTCATATTATTATATTACAACAAAAAGTAACGCCCAGTATTCATTGGCTTCTAATTTGAGTATTATATTGGTATTATATATGAGTATTTATATTGAGTATTATATTGACATCAAAAAGTAACGTCCAGTATTCATTGGCTTCTAATTTGAGTATTATATTGCGAGCGGCCATTAAGCGCATATTTCTGAGATGCCCCTTTACGGGACGGGACTTATTTGAGTTACACGTATGAGAAACGTTCAAGATACGTTGACGTTCGTAACGATGTTCAACAACACTCAACGAGGTTCTGAAACTCATTTATGCAAACTCATTTATCTAGTAAAACTAACTCATATACATTCATTGAATTTTCATACAGCTAATTTGATGAATAGCCTTAGAATAAACAAGAAAAAATCGTTACTGAGTTTGTTATAACATTTTTATGGTCATCTGCGCAAACCTTCGCCATTAAAAAACTTAGTAAACTTCAAACTTCTCAAAACTGAGATAAAACATATAATCAATTTTTAATTATAAAATTTTACATAATGTTAGATACGAATCTTCACAACCCGGGTCGACGTGCTCAATTCATGCTTCGACTTTCTCGACATAAAAATCGCTATGTTTCGACCGTCTTGACAAAATTTTGGTATCTTTTGACTTTCTCAAACAAATTTCGATATGCTTCGACTGTCTCGACCAAATTTTGGTACATTTCAAACTTCTCGACCCAACAAAAAAGCGTTCGACTTTGTTCGAACCAGTTCAGAAATGCTTCAACTTTTTTGGACCAAAAATTGATATGTTTCGACTTTCGCGACCAATATTTTTAAAAAAAATCTATTTGCTCCACCCCGCATAGATATATTTTGAAATTCTCGATCAACAGTGGGTATGTTTCGACTGTCTCGACAAAGAAAAAATTTTCTCGCTTTACTATCGCGGCTGTGGTTGACTTCAAACTGTTCAAAATGCTTTTTTGGTCACACAGGGAAAACTCATCTGGTTTTTATGTTTATTTTGAGTTTCAGAGTTGAAATTTTATTATTTTTGACAGCACTTTTATAAATTTCAATAGCAAACAAATAGCTCAGATAGGGAGATAAATTATATTGCGTCTTTATAAAGTAATTTATATTTTGACCGTTTCCAATGTTTCGTCTGTGCTCGACCAATGTTTCGACTGTGCTCGACCTATGTTTCGGCTTGCTCGACTTATGTTTTGACTGTGCTCGAACTATAATTCGAACGTGCTCGACCTATGTTTCGACTTTCTCGGCTAAAATTGGATGTTTCGACAGTGCTCGACTTTGATTTCGACTGAGCGCGACCTATGTTTCGACTAGTCTTGACCTGTGCTTCGACTTTCTTGACTTTCGACTATCAAATAACAAGAGTTAAAATGACAAAAAATTATCATATATGCTTTTCAGTTGATTTTTTGTGATGAAGCTTGATTTGAAAATAAACTATATTACAAGTCACTATACTATTGCATATTGCAATTGTTAAAAGTGAAGGTGAGGAGCTATGAGAACTCACACAGGGTTATCGTTTTGAACCGGTTTAACAAAAGTTCAAAGAATTTTTCTCAGTGTCGAAAAAAATGATCCATTTTCCTATTTTTTGGGCTAAATGATAAAAAGTTTATAAATGACGTCTGTTTTTAATTCTACTTAAGCCTACAAAAAAGTTTTTTAGTTTATAGTCTTTCTAAACTAATTTCGTTCCCTTTACTGGAAATAATGAATCAGAATTTCGACTTACAGGAATCAATGAAAAAAAATGTCTTTAAAAAATTACTCAATTTTTTCTTACAGCAACTGATTATCCTTGTATGATTACGTAATACTTGGTTAAAAGCAACGCCTCATGCTAAACTATTCGTTTGTGTCCTATCAATTTTCCAAATTAGTGTATTATGTTGATCATTTCATTGCTAGAAAAAGTTTTACAGTACAATTTTTTTTACTTATTCCTAGACCTACTCAAAAAAAATTATTCTGCGTTTTAGTATTTTGTTTCTTTCGAAACTCACTTTTTGCAAATTTAGTAGAGCACGCTATTGAAGAGGCGTATCTGCACTTTGTAAACACAGGCAGAAAACAAGAAACAGAGGAAAATAAAATTTTAGGCCAAAGACGTCATACAAAAATGATGCCCACTATGGGATTCGAATATCTGTAGAGCTCTTTATAGTTAACTCAAAAACTAGCCAACAAAAATAAAGATTGTATATAACTCATCCTGAAAAATCGCAACAAAATATCAAAAGTAGCTACTATGTGGTAGCAAAATTTGCAAATTGAGGTCGAAAAAATGGATTTGAAAAATGTTTGCTTGTGTGATTATCGATGAGAAAACTCAATCATTCTTAAAAATTAAGCAACTAAGTTTTAGAAATCAGTGATTATCTTATCTCAACTGTTAGTTCATATGGCTACTAAAAAAAATTTCTGCACCAAATTTCCATATAAAGCGACAAACAAACAAGGATAGCCGGTTACTTGTGCAAGTACCACAGAATGTTCCGACCAGTGTTAAAGTCCAAAAATGTTCTTGTTTACAAATTGGTGTCGTTTTTTTTCTGCATGTCGTGATAAAAAAAACCGGAACAAAAAATATGATGTAGGCATATTTGAAAATCATGGTAAAATAGGTCAATATGAAAACAGATTATCAAAAAAATGACTAGAAAAGCGAAAAAAAATTAAAAATATTTTGAAAAAATTTCAAAAAATTCAAGTTTGGATTCCCAAAAGTGCTCTAAAAAAACTCCAGAAACTACCCTTACTTGAATATGTTTTCACTGCTGAAATTAGACCAAAACTCAAAAATTTTGAAAACTTTTTAGTGTCGCTCGAATCACGACTGAAAGGGCTCTAATATGATATATCACTCACCACAGTCCGATCAATATTTGTGGTACCTGGTTTTGCGTGGAAAACAAGAAGCAAAAAAAACTATAACACTCAAATACAAAAATTCTCTCCATTTTTAATGGTCGGAACAACAGCTATTATTATCCAGCAAAACGCTATCAAATGTTTCGTTACAAAACTGAATCTAGCGCTCTGGCGCTGGCTAGCAAATAATTCAAAAACTGTTCATTTCTCTAATTCGAGGTAAAAATCTGCGCAGGTCATTGGAGAGTCGCTGAACTTTGGATTTTAAAAAATCACAGACTTCAATAAAATTCACAGTGAAAATTAATTTTAAAACCCAAAACATCAACTGTTATTAAGTTTTATTCAGATGTGAAGCGGAAATGCGCACCCTTTGGAAATGTTCGAAAATTTAAAAAGATGGTTTCTACTTAACCTTTTTGAAAAATCGAACGAATCCGAATTATGTGAAAGTTTACATTCAAGACTTTCAGCAGTAAGGAAGCGCTGATTGGTATTAATGTTCTACTTCAATTCACGAGCTCATTAGTGACGTAAGAACTAGTTATGAAGAAAGCGATTATCTTTTTCAAGTATAAACAGCAAATTGATTGTGGTTTTCAAACCAACAACAATTTAGACAAAAAAGAAGACTCAAAAATACAGAAAACGAAACTGAACAATGAATCTTTTACAAACTTTTTGCTCCGACTTTCGTAACGAAATAATTGTGCTCGGGGTTGTTTTTTTCTTCAGACAAATTTGGTTTTTTTAACTAGCCATTTTTGACGGAACTTTTTTAACATCATTCGAAAGCTATTGTTGTCTTGAGCTCAAATTTGAAAAGATATTTCACCTGTGATCCTTTTTCGTAAAGTTACGGGGGTTTAAAGATTGCCATTTTGACCAATTTGGGACAATTAACGCGCGATATAGTTCGCGCTATTAACGCGTAAGCGGAGATTTAATCCGTCTTATAAATCGTTCCAAATTGGTTTAACGAAGCTTATTTGCCATAATTGATTTGTTACTAGTAGCGAAATCTATCTTTTTGTACTTTATATGGCGTGTGGGGGGATGATTTTCATTAAAAAATTCAAATTGAAGAAAAAAAAATTTTTATTTAGTTTTATTTATTTTTTTAATTTTTAATGTTATTACTGCTCCATAAACCTTAATAGGCAGTCGGAACATTCAGGGCTTCGCCCTGATACGAGCAGTCTTGTTGTTCCGACTTTCGATACGAAAGTAACGGAATATTTGTGCTCGGGGTTGGTTTTTTTTTTCTTCAGACAACTTTCGACTTTTTAACTAGCCATTTTTGACGGAATTTTTTTACATCATTCAAAATGTATTGTTGTCTTGAGCTTAAATTTGAAAATAAATTTCACCTGTGATCACTTTTCGTAAAGTTATGAGGGTTTAAAGATTGCCATTTTGACCAATTTGGGACAATTAACGCGCGATATAACTCGCGCTATTAACGCGTAAGCGGAGATTTAATCCGTCTTAGAAATCGATCCAAATTGGTCGAAGGAAGCTTATTTGCCATAATTGATTTCTACTAGGAGTGAAAACTATCACTTTGTACTGTATATGGCGTGTGGAAGGATGAATGCTCGCAAAAATCTTAAATAAAAAAAATGATTTTTTTTACATTTAATTTTTTAATGTTACTACTGCTCCCTAGACCTTAAAAGGCAGTCACAACATTCAGGGCCTCGCCCGGAAACAAGCAGTCTTGTCTGTATTTAGATTGCTTTAACTTCAAAAACCAATCTTTTCAATAAGTTAGATTAAATTTTAAAACATCAGCAACTGAACTGCTATAAATGCACCTAAATGCTCTGAATTTTTAAATGAAAATCTACAAAAGCTCACGAGTTAAAATTTACACAAAAATATGTGTTGAAGTTCGCATGTTTTATAACTTTATAAAAAATTCAAAAATTAAAGTTTTTTTATTTTAAAAAAATTATTTGAAAATTTTTTAAAAAGTGTGTAAAAAATTTCAAATTATTGGCATATCAGTACTTCTTACAATAAAAAGGTGGTTTCACTAAGTAGGTGATTTTAGGACAATTCATCTACAAGGAAAAGGACTAACATACGAATTTTTCGTCTCTTAAGGGAGAACCGCAGTTGCGTCTCTGCTTAAAAAATCAGCGAGCGGAAAGTAAGACAAAAAAATTCTAGATCACCAGCTGTTGACCTGAAGTAATGCATAAACTTTAAAATTTCAAAAAATAACCCTAACCCATAACCTTAGTGATTTCTACAAAAAATAAGGTTTAAGTCGCTTATGTAGGGGAAAACCTACTTTCCGTTCTTTTAACTGAACTGAAAATCAGATCTGACAGGATAGTTTTCAAGTAGTGGAAAATTTTCTAAAAAACGATAAAAAGTTCGCAAAACGAGTTTTTCCTGATTTATAACTGCTTTTCTACAAAACAAAATTGTAACAGATTATCCATGGAAGTTCTCTGCACCATGTGCTTTCAATTGAAAAATTAAACTCAGAATTGGTACTACAGAGTTTCAGAAAAAAGTTTCCGAATAGCGATCAAAATCTCAAAACATAGCCAACTGACAGTTAGAAATAGAAAAGAGTACTGAACGCAAGTACAAAGAAAATAAACACTGAATTTGTTCAAAAAATCTCAACTTTCGAATTTGAAAGAAAAAAATGCCCTTTAAGCTCTTCTAATTTCCAGAGCAATTTATGATTGGCGCTGTTTTGATAACATTAGCCCAACTTGCACAAAACTGGATTATTAGGTAAAGTTTTTACTCCGCGGGAAATCTAAAAATTGAATTCCAACTTGTAACGAGCAAGAAATTCTTCACGTTTTTCATGCCATTTCCATGCTCGTATTCGGAGAGTGCTATTTACGTGACTTTCAGCAGATGAATTTGAATTTAACTGAAAAAAGTGCACACATACCTAAGTTAATTTATAAATGCATTAATATGGATGAAAGCACATCTTTAGTTATAAGAACATTTTAAACTTCAAAAAAATAACCAAGACCTATATAAGAGTCTTCACTACGCTCATTTCTTTCTTAAATTTGAACTTTACTAAGTCCTTACAGCTTTTCAAAAAAATTAAGGCGTAATTGTTTCTACAGGGACGTTTTTCCAGACGCATATTTCAATTGAAGCTATAATTGCGGAGCCACTTATAAAGCGAAGTTCCAAATGCCAATTTTTGCGATTAAACTCAAATCTCAGATTCGGCAGGATTGGCCAGTTTTTAGGCCAAAACTTTTTTATACGGCGTAGCTGATACTTTTTCTTCCCTCCTCACTCTCAGAGAGAATTGAAACCTCAGTCTCGAAGCTGGCGAGGTAGTTCGAGAAAAAGAAAAACCCAAGAAAAAGAGTCCAACATTCACCCAGCTGAAAATTTCGAAGGCCGTTGAAGATGAAGTAAGGTTAAAAAAACTATAGAAAAAATCCGACACACTATTTACTAATTAGTCTTTCCGTTGGTATCAATATTCCGAAACTTAAATGGGTTTTGTCGAGAAACAATAAAATTTTAGCAATAAATGAAAAATCTTTCCTAGGCGTCTAAAGAAATTAAAAAACGAAATCCCATACATTTTTACAATACCTGATTTTGTCAAACAGGAATTGTTGTGCCCAAAACTGCGCAATATAAATTCAGTAAGCTAAAAAAAACATAAGCGAAAACCGTTTAATCGAAAAAACGATTTCAAAATAAATCGAAAAATAAAATTCAAAATCAGACTTCGTATCATGAATTTCAGAACTTCCCTTTATAGTAGAAAATTTTAAATTCAAAATAAATTCCATGCTTGACAAAGTATGTCGATAAAAACAGTAGCAAATAATATAAATTGCATTTTAAAAAACGGAAAATGAACGGGGAAACTAGGCCGAAAACCAAGAATCCAAAAAAAATTTATTTGAAATAATCATTACTGCCAGAAAACGGACTACACCTATTCACTGCATAAATTAGGATAATTTTATTTGAGTTTTCGAGAAATTGAAATTTCGAGAAATTTACCATGCCTTCAAAACTGACCATTCTGAGAACAATGCTATTAACGGGAATAAAGACTAGTACCCTATTGCAAAACCTTATCGCAAGCGTAATGAAAATAAAAGAAAACTTAACAATTAGGATTCTGTATTCAGGCACAGTTAAAAGCTTTAGAATTAACAAAACCACTAATTTAGTGGACCAAGTTATTTTTACAAGGATAATTAACAAACCAATCAGCATAATGACAGACCGAAAACAGAAACTAATTGAGAATCCAATTCAATGAAAAAACGCCTTTTGAATAAAAGCTATTTGAGCATACAAGCTGAACTTAGCCTGTCTGATCATAAATCATGAAACATTGAGCATACAAGCTGAACTTAGCCTGTCTAATCATGAATCAGGAAAGAGAAACCAACTGAACTTGGTTTCACTTAAGTGATAATGAAGCACCGGTACTATTTCCGAATCATTAAGTGAGTTAAGTAAGCTGAATCAGTAGGATACTTTGTTAGACAAAAATCTTGCTTGACAAAAACTCCCTATGTCCGGTTTCATAACGTCGGCTAATCGCCATCACAACCATAAGTTACCAAAAAACTTTGTTTTGACAAATCCACATGCTTGGGGAAAATAACACGAGGTGATTTCTGCTTTGTTTGCGGGGTTATAAAAGTTAGATTGTGATCTCTAATTATTTTCCCTACACTTATCTTAATTTCTGTTGAGTTACAAACTTTCGCTTTTTGCGATAGGGGGGGGGGGATTGCGGTGGGGGTAGTAAAAAAGATTTTGAATCTGTTGATTCAAAGAGAGAGAGAGAGAGTCAGGAATAACTTGTAATCCCTGCTCTTATTTTCGATCCAAACATTTTATTCCCTGAATTCGCATAAAATTGTTACTGAATACTTATTAAAAAGGATTGCAACTGAAAAATCAACTACAATACCAGATGACTTGCGATTTAAACGATATACACTGCAGAATTTTCATCATTAAAGACAAGCTTAAAATCACTTTATAAACATCGCCTAGTTGCTAAAAAGAAAGCAGCTCAAACTAAGCTCAAAAATCTGTAATTAAGTAAATTTCAAACTGGACCGTGCGTAAACCACGAGTTAAAACATTTGCTAATTCAAAGACGTTCAAAATTTTTATTCTTTCAAGTATAACAATAAGCCATGGCAATTGAGCGACGTGGTTTCAACAGTGCCATATGGGGTACAAGTTACAATCAGTTCTTTGGATACCCCCCTGAAAGCTTCAGGTTCATTGAACCCTACACGCCTCATGTTGACGCACTGAAAGAGACTCAGTTGCGCAATGGAGCTCAAGCGGCGACGGAGTCTTCCGAGAAGCCGAAGTACTTGCCGCTAGCCGATTGTGCGGTGAGTCATGGGGCTAGGTGTATTCTGGCAGCAGCTAACGCCATTGATATGGGTAAGCAAATAAATAACTTAATAAATATAAATAATGTGGTTTCTACGAATCGCAGAGGAGCTATCAGGCCTTAACAGGACTGTCGAAGGATAGTCCATCTGTATTAGCTCCCCACATTCCAGACTGTGTTATTTTGTTGAGCAAAGTTCTCAACAATCGCTTCTGTTCTGCTGTTTACTGGCTTAGTATAACAAGAGCAGCCTGTACCAGCGCAAATTTTACAGAAAGTTGCGGTCACAGTTATCTTTGCTGATTAAAAACGAAAACTAAATTTTGCGAATAAAAATTCATTCGAAATTTTTTTTGAAGTTTTCCTTTTTAAAACTTTTTGGAACGTAAGTCACAAACTAAAGCCAAAACCAATTATTTTAAACATCTTAATACAGGGAGAGCCATTTCCTGAGGATGTTTTTCATATAATTTTTAACTGCACCCGAAGCCAGGCTGACAAATTTTCATTATGATATATGCTTCGACCATGTCCTATCTGACGTTATTTTGCGTTACCTGATTTTGCGTGAAAAAAAAAAACAGACATGTTTCAGAGCTCGGAAAAAATCATACCAATTTAACCAGGCATGTAATTTACACGACTTGTACCCTCATTAGATCAATTGGATACAGCGAAGCTGCACTTCACAGACAAAAGCAACAAAAAAACGTGGAAAAGCGCTCGCATAAGGTTTGAACAGAAACAATGATAGAAAAAATAAGCCTCGACAGAAAATGAACTAAAAATAGGCCTTAAATAAAACCTCCGAGACTACGGGTTCCCTACCGAGATATTTAGTCATACAATCTCGTGTTTTACACAGAGGCGAAATTGCACTCCGCATACGCAAGCATAAATATGACCGATAACGCTACTGGAAAAAAAACTGAATGAAAAAAGTGTCGAGTCTACAAAATTTCTTTAGTGATGCGCGCCAATTATGAGTCTACATAATTGCTAAGTGATAGCGGCCAAAAATGACGCATTAGCAGTACCAGTCAATTTGAAAAAAAAAAGAAATTTTCAACTAACATGCCTCAATTTATAGGGCGGACGCATTTTAACTAGTATACGAAAAAGTTCATTCAAAACATCAGACCCTTCCCAATCTTAATTTGTTGCGGGTCTCTTTACTTATCTGTACGCTACAGATCCATGATACTTTGAAGCTAGTGTTATTTGTAATAAAATAGTCTGTGTTAATATCCTTAGCATTGGCTGTACTTAAAAGCTGGTTATTGATCTTATGCACATTTTGCAAAAAAGAACACTTTCAAAATGAACACTTTCAATATTCAAAATAATATTTGCGCCTTATGATGGAAAAAAAGAGGTTCATACTATAACACAAGCTTTGCTTGTTTAAACAACTCAGCCATGACATCTTGCTGTCAATAACTTTCACGCAAAGTTCCTAGACTGGCGGAAAAAACTATGCAATTACATGCAAAAATAATACGTATAAACTTTGAAGGTGATATGTTACAATAGGTAGTCATTTTGAGTATACTGCATGTATTAAATTTCAGAACTATAATGCACAGTATAGTAATTTCATTTTCAATCAATTGTACTACTTCTAAGATAGGTTTTGTAAATAAACTAATCTGCCAAATGAAATGCTATTCATAAATTCAAATTTTTCACTTCTTTCGCCAAAAAATTTGGCTTTTGAAATAAATTATATATGTGCGAAGTATAACAAAAAGCGATCCAGCTATTGAAACTTCCTACCACCTATTGTAATATATCACCACTTTGAAGTCTTGGGTAAAACAAAAAGGATGATCGCTCAACCCGAAACTAGCAAGCTCTTTGTGGATTGTTAAGTAGAAAAAAAATTCTGATTCGTGTTTTTTTTCCACGCAAATACAGGTACCGAATACAACGTTCTAATGTTGTTTGTGTTTTACATGGACGCGATTCAAGTCGTCCTTTGAGCGTTTGATTTTCACAAATTTGTATCAATGTCAAGGACAAGAGATCTATTATTCACATTTTTAGACTATATTAACTATTCTTAAACGGTATAATGACATTGCTTGTCATTATAAGATTTAATACCTGCCAATATTATTTAAGAAAACCGGATCTCTCCCTATTTTGCAAAGGGGGAGGATTCGTTACTAGGTGCACAATCGCATATGCTTAACCGTTGCATTATTTCGTTATAGGGCTGGCAATTCGTTATTAGTTATCAAAGGGGGATGGGATAGTCAAATAGATCCAGAAAACCAAAACACTTTTTCTTCAACTTCAAACTATTAGCATCAATTTCTGGAAACGAAAGCACTTCTTACGAAAATTAATAGCCTCTTCAACCGTTACGTCCCCTATTTTCTATGTTTCTAATTTTTGTCCGTCGTTTAATTGTCAATAAAATTGACATGTGGCTGTATTACTTAGTTGCAAACGAAGTTTTTCTCGGGTCTAGGGCAATTATCATCCGATATGTCAAACATCCGAACTTACAAAAAAATACGTAGTTAAATGACGTGGGAAATTCAAGCACAAGACAGTTCAATTAGCCGATGTTGCAACCTCGCAATACTTTGGCGCAACTGCGATGGTCTCTATTAATTTGACCAATACAGCACTTTTAATGTGTATGGTAGAAATCGGATCTTTGCCCTACTTTTTGAAAGATGCCGGATGTTTGTACTATTAAAGCTGTATTTCGGAGATTTGCAACACTTGTTGATTTTCGGATGTTTGTAACACTACTTAGTTTTTCGGATATTTGTCATATCGGATGTTTTTGCATGATACTCTTTCCTGATACTTCTGTAAAATTAATGTGTATATACAAACGTCAGATTACTTCAATCTGATTCCAATTTTCGAAAATGTTTATTCTCTTATCTACATGGGTGTAAATTATTGATAATATCAAGGCTTACTAAAGCTTTCTTTTAGACCCTTCATTTGTTGCCAAATACATTCAAGTGCAGCCTCTCAACGTTCAAGCGGATGGAACCTTCGATCCCTTCTGGGTGAAGCTGATCAAAATCGAATATGGCTTCGAGGAGGAAATACGAGAGGCGGTGGCTATGATGAAATACATGTGTACCAAATTCTCAGGCTCCGATTGTTATATCTACCCGACAAGTAACATCAACCGAATCTTCAAAATCGACTCCAAACTCAGTTTCGACCTGACTCAAATGCAGCCGAGTATTTTGACTTTCGTCGGTGAAGCTGTCAAATCGCATTCTATGCCCAAAATGAACCCTCTGAGCTCGGTTTTCAAGAACCTCGCTGAACTTGAGGCGATTCTGAAACGACAGAAGTACGTTGCCGATGATCAATTGTCGTTGGCTGACATCTCTATGGTTACGTCAGTGACTATGCTCGAAATCGTTCAGTTCGACTTCTCAGATTTCAAGGCCATTCAAACATGGATGCGTTTGGTGAAGAGTCTGCCGTTTTATCGAGTGTCTAACTTCAGCTTCGAGGACTACACCAAAGATGCGATTAGCGCACTTAGCAAATAGATTAGAAAACATCGATTCGCTTATTGCAGAACTTGAGCTTTAGGGTGCTTGATATTTCATTTATAAATCATTAACACATCTATTTACGCCAGTACATGCGGCAAATCTTAACAATTACTATTGCCTACAAATTCAAAAATTCTCCCTTGAAGCCAACTTTTTTGAGCAAAAACAATCACAAGGAAGTTCTAATTTGAATATAGGACCGATTAGCAATTATACGTCTAAGAGAATACAAAAACTAAAAGGTCAGTCTATTATCCAAAGACACCCATACTAATGATCTCTAGTTTTCCAAATTTTTGCCCAACTTGTTTTGCAAGCTCGAAAATATCTTCTGGATTGTACTTGACAGCAACTGTTAATTTTCTTTCCTCCCCTTTTCCAAAAGATTTCGTCTCCAAATTAATCCCGCTTCTTCGTTTCATAGCCTGAGCTGTTTGATGAATGAGAGCCCTTTCTGCGTTGTTGAATTCGGCCGAAAACACTATCGGCTCATCAGACCCAGAATAAGCGTAGTCTTCTAGTAACTTTTGCGCCGTTTCCTTTGTCAACCTTAACCCGTTGACACTTTTACGTGATATCTCATCTGTTAGACCTGCTCTTCGGACATTTGCGACCGCGGCAACCGGTTCCACGCGACCTTGTTGTTCTTTTCCCAGACCCGCCCCAGACCATCCCATTTTCATAAGCAATTTATGGCCCATATTTGACTGCGACAGGGAATCGCCCAGCGGAAGCGCTCCACTGTTTGTTATGTTAACGGGAAGTGGTTCTTCAGAAATCAGTTCTGTAGCTTCAAAATTCGACTCTTTCGCGTTCATATCTTCACGTTTTAAAACGATATTAGTATTTATTAATTTGTTGTACGCTTTCTTGGTGCATACTTTTTTCGCAGCTTCTTGTGAAACGCCAACCGCTGAACTTACCATCATATTTTGTATGCTTAAAACACATTTTACACTGTCACCCATTAATTGAAAATCAAAGAAATGTGGAATGTTGCCCCAGCTCAATGCGTTCATTATTATGGCATGTTCTAAATTTAGATTCATATCGCAAAACGGAACTACTAAGAGAACTCTTTGCAACGGCGAAGCATTTTGCTTCCTAATCCGGAAAGGTGGCGCTCTGAATTCAATAAGATTAAGAGGAATTTCTTGGTTTGAAATTTGGTTCGAAGAAACATTTGTTTTAGTGGAACCGTCAACTGTATCAAAAACTATTGGAGCATGCTTTGGCTTTTCTTTTTCTTTCGAAACTGCAATTGGTTTGAGAGACCGTTCTAGGATCGGTTTTTTAACAACTGGAACACTTTGTAACATATCTTCACTTTTAGTAAATATCATTTTGGTTTTTGCGGGTGCATTCATTTCAGCTGAATCCTCAAGATCGAAAACTATTTTCTCTGCTTTCTTTTTCTTCTTTTTAGGAACAGCCAATTCTGATTCGTCCTCGATAGTTATTACTTCTATTTTTTTGAAACTAGATTGCGACTCCGAAAGACTTTCAGTCGATTCGGCGTCTCGCTTTTTGCGCTTCTTTTTCTTAGTTTCACTCCCATCCTCTAGAACTTCAATTTCATTCGTCATTTCCGCTATCTTTGAAAATTTATTCTCATTACTTTTTACACTATTCAAACTATCTTCGCTTTTAGAAAAAGCCATATTTTTCGAACCACTTTTCGACTTCTTTTCTTTTGTGACAACTTCATTTGTTTCTGAAGAATTGAAGGCCTTGATACCTGCTGCCTCTTCCCGAACTTGCTCAATAGTATCTTGTGAAGCTTCGCCCTGGTCAAAACTAGTTTCAACCTTGCGTTTTTTGAATGGATTCTTTCCCACAATTGAAGTATCCGCCGGCTTAACCGACGTTGATTCTGTCGGCTGCGATGACTCATCATTCTCTTCGTGTTCGTCTGAGCCAGATGCTTTCACGAACTCTTTCGGAACTCCTCGAAGTTGAACCAAATTTTCGACTGTAAGTCCTTCCGATAATTGTTTGACTCGCTCTATCGTTGCTTTTGGATACCTTAAGAAAAAGAACTTGAACGAGTAGGCAGAAAACGATTACTTCTTACTTAAGAGGGTTGTTTGGTAATCTAGGTTGTTTGGTAATGACTACAACTCGGAGGCGGAGCAATAAGCAGCATGGTCTAAGAGCAGAAAAACAGAAAACTATTAACTTTTATTGATTTATACGGGCTAATTGATAAAAACAATTATCGGAATTGCGAAAAAAACCAAGAAAATGAATAAATCATGTAAAATAGTTTTTTCAGTGAATTTTTTTTAAATCTCAGTTAAATTACTCCAATTATGCATAAAAGATTAGTTAATTTGGTAATAATATCTATTCTTATACTTATTTTTACCGAATAGCTTTTAAAAGTAAATGTTTTTCTGCTCTTGGACCCATTGTGCTCTTAGACAATTCTGCTTATTGACTGGCCACCCTACAGCTCAATCATGTATGAGTCCAATCGTTCGTCAATGTTTCTCATCAGCTTACAATCCGCTTACAACCCTTTTCTAGTTTCGTATTAAATGCTATACAAAAATTGCTGCAAAAAATTGCCTTCCAACTTACTACCAACCTACATCCTAGGACCAGATTGTTGAGCCATGCCGACGATAAGGAGTCCAGTTCGAAGGGTTCCAAGGTGCCCCAGTGTCTGTCGAGGAACTGACGCCTGGTTTCCCACTCCCTGTCGCCCTCCCAGATCTTCCTCAGTTCCTCTATGGTCTCAACTGGCTTCCTCACAGGAGCCACAAAACCATGTTTACTTTTCATTGTTACAAACTGAAATAAATCACTCATAACCGACAATTCAAAAGCCTGTGACTGATGCTTACAGTGACAATAGGTTGTCGCGGAGCTCCAGCTTCAATTTTACAGAGTCGTCTAATTTCAAAAATAGGGATTTACTAAAATGAGCAAATAATTCATTTTGATATTGTATTAATTCCGAAAATTTTTCTATGACATTGGTAGGATTTATGGATACTCTTCTTAGAGTCAAACGATGACACAAAAATCCTGTTAACCATCCTTGAAAAAAGTCTCGACTGGTCCATACGTATGATATCTTAAAATTTACCTCAACCGAATGAAAAGAATAAAAAATTTGAAACACTAATTTGGAGCTACCCTTTAAAATCTTAAGAACGAAAACACGGAAAAAATTTCTTAACATCACTGTCGGAAAATGCACAAAAAAAAACAGGATAAAATGTTTCTTCAACAAATTTTTTACTTATATCATCCGAAAAATGTTTCGTATGGTTTTTTTAAGAACTGATTTCTAGTAGGTAAACATCTAAATATTTATAGTATTTTCGACAAATAAATCTATTTCCTCTTCTGTTTTTTGGAGCTCTTCGCTTTTCCCTTTGAGGGACTAATCTGCTCCATTCCCTTGCCTCTAGAAGACAGTCCGACATCTAAAATCTCAGGAACTGGAATCTCGTCTTTCTTAGATGCCAAAAACGATATCGAAGTATTGAAATCAGTGTCCACTTGAAACACATTCGAGGGGTAAGTTGGGATTCCATGTTCGGGTTCAATCACAGATTTTGTCCCCCAATTGCTCAAATTATCAAACACGTTTCCAATATTATCTCCGGGGTCAAGTAAGTTCGAACTTTCGCCAATCGAGTCATCTTGGGGTTCAATGTCAAAATCTCCAAACACCTCGTTCATAGAATCTGAGTTTCTGATTCTCGATTCAGTGACCTTTGACCTTTGAGGGTCAACCACGAACTCTTCCGACTCAAGGACGGAGTTGCGGAGCTCCAGACGTTGATAATCCGTATGTAATTTGCACTTGAGTGATTTGCGACACATTTTGGAGTGTTCATTCATGAGACTGGAAGGATCGACTACACCACACAGGCTCAGCAACACTTTCTGACAGTGATCCGCGCTAGAAACAAAAAATAGCAGTCAAAGTTGACGAGTTTATCAAATACTTTTTAGCAGTTTTATAAAGACGAGATTTTCTCATTTCTGTAGGGATTTTTTTCTTAAAAAAGATGGGGAAAGACCTGGGAAGCACAGATATGTGCGTTTCAGACCACAACAATTTATACCAATCAAAATCAAATCCACTTCGTTTATTTATCGAAGATGACACCGTTTATAGAAGATGACAGCGTTTAAAAAAACACTTAGTACTTTCGCTTCTTGCTTACGTTTTCCTTTTTCCTTTCCCATTTTGCTGATGATAGTAATAATGAATGATCAGTTTTAAAATCCAATGCTGATTTTATTTATCTTTAGTCATTATTTTGCCAATGGACCAAAGCTAATTTAACGGACGGAAGTTCCTCCCACCTTAAGAAATCAGCCCTTACATCACCCAGAACAATTTTTTCTCAATAATTTTTCATTTTGGTTAAAACCATTATAAATAAGTTTTAAACGAAAAGTTCGGTGCCAACCCAACACATAAACTTTAAAGTGGAATCGTAAAAATTTTGACAAAAACGTGTCTTCATCCGGTTTAAAACTTAAAAAACCTGCACTCTCGTAAAACTATTTATATACCCTGTAAATTATTACTAACTCGAGCGCCAGATACTCCGGGTACGAGTTGGCCGAATTCACAATTTTGACCGCCTCCTTGTACAGTTTCTGCTGACTGCCTCCCACTTTTTTCTTCTTCATCGGGTAACTATCGCCCCCCTCCGAACTAGACACGCCCATTGTGCCCTTTTTACTTTTCACACGCTGGTTTTTATGACTCGACGATGCCTTTTCACTACCGCTCGAGGGCGAGTTTGAATTCCTCGTTAACTCATTCAGCCCAAAAGCATCCAACATTCCGGGATCCCCGCCATGATTCATACTTGCACTATTGTTGCCATGATTGCCACTCATCTGGGTAAGTCTTCTGCTCGCAATTCTACTACTGCTTCGTCCCATACCCATACACTTTTCAAGATGAGGAGCTAAGCGGGTAGCCGCAACCATCCGTCCACAATTTGGACACGAGCAATCGATTTGTTTCTTCTGATTTAGAGGCATGCCGAAAATGTCACAGTACGGTAGCGTGCACAATGGTAATTTAGGAATGGATTCAATTCTAATTTGAGGATCAGTTTCGACTGTTGGTGCGTTAATTGAAGAAGAAGCAGAGCTGAACATATCGTCTAGATGGAAATAGTTTAACTTTATACTTCGATGAACTTCGAAAACAACTCCGATTGATAGTTCGTCAATGATGTCTTCAAGAGCGTCTAAGCATAAGTCGGAGAAAGTCGACGTTGATCCTACTGATTGTAATGTGTCCATTTTAATAATGCTGGATTTCAGCAAAGTCAACACAACAAAATCTAAAAACAATGAAATTGTCTTTTAGAGCTCTTAAAACTAAACTGATTGGGACAGGCAGAATACCTACGACACGCTCTTTAGCTGGTATGATGAACTCAGGCTCCAAAATTCGCATTAACACTAAAGTTGCTTTCGGAAAAACTATTACAAACGTCCTAATTTAACACTTTTTTCATTATGGTCTGGCACTAGCAGTATCATTGTCCAGTGTAACTCACAAAGTATGGGATACCAGCAAAAATATCTAGACGAAGATCAAATTTCCGCAGTTTTTCCTGCTTTTGTATCCATAGAAGATGCTATGTTCGGTTTTTAAGAACCGCAAACTATTCAAGCTAGATGAGATTATTTCAAATAGACAATTTACACGACCCAAAATTCAAATTATTTTGAGGAATTGTCAGATAACTTTGAACACATATGCGAAGCTGCTTTTAGCATAACAAGCAAATACTGGCAAAAGTGAGCTTTCAAATTTGAAAAAAAATATATATAACAAGCTTTGAAAGTTTTGAGAAAAAAATACCTAACCGACTGACAGTTGAAAAAATTTCAACGCAGAGGCGAATCGAAGCTTCTCACACTTGCGATACACGCAAACATAAAAAAAAACATAAGTCGGAAAAAAACTAGGCCTACTAAAACTTTCGAATGTCTCCATAAAAATTCATTCTTGTCAACATGCCAACCAAAACATTTCAATGTTTAATTAGAAACGAAACAAAACTTACGAAGCGGAAACAAAGCCGACAATCTTTGAGCAGATATCAGTTGAGCCGGAAAAAAATAGATTTTGTACTTAAGTTACAAGTCCCCCCTTAAAACAATAAATAACCCTTGCATGATTGCCAATCATCTGGATAAGTCTTCTGCTCGCAATTCTACTACTGCTTCGTCCCATACCCATACACTTTTCAAGATGAGGAGCTAAACGGGTAGCCGCAACCATCCGTCCACAATTTGGACACGAACAATCGATTTGTTTCTTCTGATTTAGAGGCATGCCGAAAATGTCACAATACGGTAGCGGGCACAATGGTAATTTAGGAATGGATTCAATTCTAATTTGAGGATCAGTTTCGACTGTTGGTGCGTTAATTGAAGAAGAAGCAGAGCTGAACATATCGTCTAGATGGAAATAGTTTAACTTTATACTTCGATGAACTTCGAAAACAACTCCGATTGATAGTTCGTCAATGATGTCTTCAAGAGCGTCTAAGCATAAGTCGGAGAACGTCGACGTTGATCCTACTGATTGTAATGTGTCCATTTTAATAATGCTGGATTTCAGCAAAGTCAACACAACAAAATCTAAAAACAATGAAATTGTCTTTTAGAGCTCTTAAAACTAAACTGATTGGGACAGGCAGACTACCTACGACACGCTCTTGAGCTGGTATGATGAACTTGGGCTCCAAAATTTGCATTAACACTAAAGTTGCTTTCGGAAAAACTATTACAAACGTCCTAATTTAACACTTTTTTCATTATGGTCTGGCACTAGCAGTATCATTGTCCAGTGTAACTCACAAAGTATGGGATACCAGCGAAAATATCTAGACGAAGATCAAATTTCCGCAGTTTTTCCTGCTTTTGTATCCATAGAAGATGCTATGTTCGGTTTTTAAGAACCGCAAACTATTCAAGCTAGATGAGATTATTTCAAATAGACAATTTACACGACCTAAAATTCAAATTATTTTGAGGAATTGTCAGATAACTTTGAACACATATGCGAAGCTGCTTTTAGCATAACAAGCAAATACTGGCATAAGTGAGCTTTCAAATTTGAAAAAATATATATAACAAGCTTTGAAAGTTGAGAAAAAAATACCTAACCGACTGACAGTTGAAAAAATTTCAACGCAGAGGCGAATCGAAGCTTCTCACACTTGCGATACACGCAAACATAAAAAAAAAACATAAGTCGGAAAAAAACTAGGCCTACTAAAACTTTCGAATGTCTCCATAAAAATTCATTCTTGTCAACATGCCAACCAAAACATTTCAATATTAAATTAGAAACGAAACAAAACTTACGAAGCGGAAACAAAGCCGACAATCTTTGAGCAGATATCAGTTGAGCCGGAAAAAAATAGATTTTGTACTTAAGTTACAAGTCCCCCCTTAAAACAATAAATAACCCTTGCATGATTGCCACTCATCTGAGTAAGTCTTCTGCTAGCAATTCTACTACTGCTTCGTCCCATACCCATACACTTTTCAAGATGAGGAGCTCAACGGGTAGCCGCAACCATCCGTCCACAATTTGGACACGAACAATCGATTTGTTTCTTCTGATTCAGAGGCATGCCGAAAATGTCACAGTACGGTAGCGTGCACAATGGTAATTTAGGAATGGATTCAATTCTAATTTGAGGATCAGTTTCGACTGTTGGTGCGTTAATTGAAGAAGAAGCAGAGCTGAACATATCGTCTAGATGGAAATAGTTTAACTTTATACTTCGATGAACTTCGAAAACAACTCCGATTGATAGTTCGTCAATGATGTCTTCAAGAGCGTCTAAGCATAAGTCGGAGAAAGTCGACGTTGATCCTACTGATTGTAATGTGTCCATTTTAATAATGCTGGATTTCAGCAAAGTCAACACAACAAAATCTAAAAACAATGAAATTGTCTTTTAGAGCTCTTAAAACTAAACTGATTGGGACAGGCAGAATACCTACGACACGCTCTTTAGCTGGTATGATGAACTCAGGCTCCAAAATTCGCATTAACACTAAAGTTGCTTTCGGAAAAACTATTACAAACGTCCTAATTTAACACTTTTTTCATTATGGTCTGGCACTAGCAGTATCATTGTCCAGTGTAACTCACAAAGTATGGGATACCAGCGAAAATATCTAGACGAAGATCAAATTTCCGCAGTTTTTCCTGCTTTTGTATCCATAGAAGATGCTATGTTCGGTTTTTAAGAACCGCAAACTATTCAAGCTAGATGAGATTATTTCAAATAGACAATTTACACGACCCAAAATTCAAATTATTTTGAGGAATTGTCAGATAACTTTGAACACATATGCGAAGCTGCTTTTAGCATAACACGCAAATACTGGCAAAAGTGAGCTTTCAAATTTGAAAAAATATATATATAACAAGCTTTGAAAGTTTTGAGAAAAAAATACCTAACCGACTGACAGTTGAAAAAATTTCAACGCAGAGGCGAATCGAAGCTTCTCACACTTGCGATACACGCAAACATAAAAAAAAACATAAGTCGGAAAAAAACTAGGCCTACTAAAACTTTCGAATGTCTCCATAAAAATTCATTCTTGTCAACATGCCAACCAAAACATTTCAATATTTAATTAGAAACGAAACAAAACTTACGAAGCGGAAACAAAGCCGACAATCTTTGAGCAGATATCAGTTGAGCCGGAAAAAAATAGATTTTGTACTTAAGTTACAAGTCCCCCCTTAAAACAATAAATAACCCTTGCATGATTGCCAATCATCTGGATAAGTCTTCTGCTCGCAATTCTACTACTGCTTCGTCCCATACCCATACACTTTTCAAGATGAGGAGCTAAACGGGTAGCCGCAACCATCCGTCCACAATTTGGACACGAACAATCGATTTGTTTCTTCTGATTTAGAGGCATGCCGAAAATGTCACAATACGGTAGCGGGCACAATGGTAATTTAGGAATGGATTCAATTCTAATTTGAGGATCAGTTTCGACTGTTGGTGCGTTAATTGAAGAAGAAGCAGAGCTGAACATATCGTCTAGATGGAAATAGTTTAACTTTATACTTCGATGAACTTCGAAAACAACTCCGATTGATAGTTCGTCAATGATGTCTTCAAGAGCGTCTAAGCATAAGTCGGAGAACGTCGACGTTGATCCTACTGATTGTAATGTGTCCATTTTAATAATGCTGGATTTCAGCAAAGTCAACACAACAAAATCTAAAAACAATGAAATTGTCTTTTAGAGCTCTTAAAACTAAACTGATTGGGACAGGCAGACTACCTACGACACGCTCTTGAGCTGGTATGATGAACTTGGGCTCCAAAATTTGCATTAGCACTAAAGTTGCTTTCGGAAAAACTATTACAAACGTCCTAATTTAACACTTTTTTCATTATGGTCTGGCACTAGCAGTATCATTGTCCAGTGTAACTCACAAAGTATGGGATACCAGCGAAAATATCTAGACGAAGATCAAATTTCCGCAGTTTTTCCTGCTTTTGTATCCATAGAAGATGCTATGTTCGGTTTTTAAGAACTGCCAACTATTCAAGCTAGATGAGATTATTTCAAATAGACAATTTACACGACCTAAAATTCAAATTATTTTGAGGAATTGTCAGATAACTTTGAACACATATGCGAAGCTGCTTTTAGCATAACAAGCAAATACTGGCATAAGTGAGCTTTCAAATTTGAAAAAATATATATAACAAGCTTTGAAAGTTTTGAGAAAAAAATACCTAACCGACTGACAGTTGAAAAAATTTCAACGCAGAGGCGAATCGAAGCTTCTCACACTTGCGATACACGCAAACATAAAAAAAAATTAGTCGGAAAAAAACTAGGCCTACTAAAACTTTCGAATGTCTCCATAAAAATTCATTCTTGTCAACATGCCAACCAAAACATTTCAATATTTAATTAGAAACGAAACAAAACTTACGAAGCGGAAACAAAGCCGACAATCTTTGAGCAGATATCAGTTGAGCCGGAAAAAAATAGATTTTGTACTTAAGTTACAAGTCCCCCCTTAAAACAATAAATAACCCTTGCATGATTGCCAATCATCTGGATAAGTCTTCTGCTCGCAATTCTACTACTGCTTCGTCCCATACCCATACACTTTTCAAGATGAGGAGCTAAACGGGTAGCCGCAACCATCCGTCCACAATTTGGACACGAACAATCGATTTGTTTCTTCTGATTTAGAGGCATGCCGAAAATGTCACAATACGGTAGCGGGCACAATGGTAATTTAGGAATGGATTCAATTCTAATTTGAGGATCAGTTTCGACTGTTGGTGCGTTAATTGAAGAAGAAGCAGAGCTGAACATATCGTCTAGATGGAAATAGTTTAACTTTATACTTCGATGAACTTCGAAAACAACTCCGATTGCTAGTTCGTCAATGATGTCTTCAAGAGCGTCTAAGCATAAGTCGGAGAACGTCGACGTTGATCCTACTGATTGTAATGTGTCCATTTTAATAATGCTGGATTTCAGCAAAGTCAACACAACAAAATCTAAAAACAATGAAATTGTCTTTTAAAGCTCTTAAAACTAAACTGATTGGGACAGGCAGACTACCTAAGACACGCTCTTGAGCTGGTATGATGAACTTGGGCTCCAAAATTTGCATTAACACTAAAGTTGCTTTCGGAAAAACTATTACAAACGTCCTAATTTAACACTTTTTTCATTATGGTCTGGCACTAGCAGTATCATTGTCCAGTGTAACTCACAAAGTATGGGATACCAGCGAAAATATCTAGACGAAGATCAAATTTCCGCAGTTTTTCCTGCTTTTGTATCCATAGAAGATGCTATGTTCGGTTTTTAAGAACCGCAAACTATTCAAGCTAGATGAGATTATTTCAAATAGACAATTTACACGACCCAAAATTCAAATTAATTTGAGGAATTGTCAGATAACTTTGAACACAAATGCGAAGCTGCTTTTAGCATAACAAGCAAATACTGGCATAAGTGAGCTTTCAAATTTGAAAAAATATATATAACAAGCTTTGAAAGTTTTGAGAAAAAAATACCTAACCGACTGACAGTTGAAAAAATTTCAACGCAGAGGCGAATCGAAGCTTCTCACACTTGCGATACACGCAAACATAAAAAAAAATAAGTCGGAAAAAAACTAGGCCTACTAAAACTTTCGAATGTCTCCATAAAAATTCATTCTTGTCAACATGCCAGCCAAAACATTTCAATATTTAATTAGAAACGAAACAAAACTTACGAAGCGGAAACAAAGCCGACAATCTTTGAGCAGATATGAGTTGAGCCGGAAAAATATAGATTTTGTACACCAATTACAAGTACCGCCTTAAAACAATAAATAACCCTTGCACCTATGAAGAAACTTGCTTACAGCAACAAGAAAATCAGTGATGAGGCAACTAAGCCAACGAAAATTGAGCTAACAAGAAAATCCAGCAATTTTTCCGGAAAAAATATTCGATTTCATTCAGACTGAAAAAAAACAAGGTCCGTCCCGTACTTGAACCTTAGACTGTAGGGTGCAAAAGCAACCACGTTACCTCTAGGCCAAGCGGGAACGAGCCGTGAAGTTGATAAGGTTCAATAACAAAGCAAGAAAGGAAAGCAATTAAGATTTGTAAGAAAAGTTGTTTACGGGAAAAACAAGTCAAGTTCGCGATTACAAGACACTTGTTCTCGCAAGCGGAATGAACAAGAATACCAAAAAAATTGGAGAAAAATTCAAAGAAAAAAAAATGACCTCAAAGCTCTTTGATTTTCAAGAATCGTTAAAAGTTGACACCTTTTTCGATCAAACTAGCACAATTAGAAATTCATCGATACTGTCTTTCGTTCTGCTGAGAAATATCAAAACTACAACCCACTGATGACAAAGCAATTTTGAAGAGCGCAATTTGCATCCCTTTTGGTGAGTGACATTGAATTGAGCTTAAAAAATTCAAATTACAAATCGCGAAAAATAAAATTTGAGCGTGAACAAATTTTGTGATCCGAAAAAAGTATAAAAAAAATCAACAAACAAAATAAGTATCCGCACTTCCTTCACTGACATATAATTAGCAACTTAATCGCTCGCCAATTAAATTGAGCAAAAATTTGTGCCAGTTAGCTTAGAAAAAAAGCGAACTCGCATTATACCGCACGCATTTGCGTGAGTAAATATGAAATTAAAAAACGATTGCGTTTGATAGCCTTTCCTGTATTTGATTTAAGTTTTGCTTGTCTAAATAATTTAGAAGTTCGAATTCAAACTTTTTTATTAACCATTTTTGAATGAAAAGTTCTTGGCGGCCTTGTCTATTTTTGACTAAAAATAAGCATTTTCAAATGAACAAAAATTGCGTCAGAAACTACGCAGCACCTTGTTCTCCGATATTGCTATATGCGCTTAAAGAATGATTTCTGAATAATCTAGTCCAACCCTGATTTTCAATTGCAATTAGATTTTTAGAAGCAATTAAATTTCCAAATTTCGTGCGTCGGGAGAGGGCCTCTCAATTTATTGTCGAAAAATAACTAAAACTTCACTTGAAAACAAGGAGCAACAATAAAATTCACTGTGTTAAATCAACTAAACTAATTCCAGACAGAAAAATATTTCATCATTTTATTTCACCATTTCAGTTTTAAAATTATATAGACGCGAATCAAAATCCAATTAGAGTAAACATATAGCTCTCGAACGAAAATTAAGTTTTTTCTACCATGTATCAGTTCAGGCAAAATCTGACCAATGAGGCAATAATCAATCGAGTCATGATGTTTTTTTTTTCATTTCATTCACTACTGCCACTTCCTTTCTCCTTTTAGATCACGTGGGTGGCACTAGGTGGTACTGCAGAGGGACTGCCTTCTGCTGTGAGTCACAGGCTGTGAGCCAAGAGGGCCTCACAAACTGCACTGATGAGTTGTCCTCCAGCACCTGGTCAAACTTGTCACTCCAACTCTCACTAGTCACTATGTAGTTTACATCTTCGCCCATGTAGTCCATAAGCACACTGATAAACATGCATTTAGTATAAAAAGATACAAGAAAGTAGTGCTTGATAAATTTTGATTTATGATTCGATCTCACCTCGCAAATATTTTATCAACTTTCCTTCTTCGAATCAAATCATAAGAAGACACAGAGCCACTTGACTTCGGATAACTATACTTTTTGCTCCTCTTTTCATTCTTGTCAAAAAAAATATAAATTTTGTTCGATGATACAAGTTTGTATTTGCTCAAAGTTCTTGATAGTTTTTTTTATGATAGCTGATGTGTTCGAGCATCAAAATACAAATGAATTTACAAAAAATGAACTTAAAAATATGAACTTAAAAAAACTTAAATTTGTTTCATGATGCAAGTTTGCATTTGTTGAAAGTTCTTGATAGTTTTTTTTATGATACCTGATAATGTTTGAGCATCGAATCAAAAATAAACTTTAAATTGAGCTCGGCATTTTTTGTTTTAAAGGCAGGTATTCTTACACAGTTTTCTGTGTTACGAGAAAACATACCCGTTATAGGCTATGATCAACCTCTTCATCATTCGCCTTAGTTCAGAGTCGAAACTTCCGAACAAAAGAAACTTCCGTCTTTTGAAAAAATCAGGCAACGGAGGCAGCTCCACATTTTCCAAATTCAAAGCCTCTGTTTTATCTGGAGTTTCTTTTTTTGTCGGCTTTGTTGGCATCGAGACTAACTGGTCGTCTTCATTTTCCATGTCCTGATATGGATCATACTCTTCGTCTGTTTCGACGTCATAAGCCGAATCACTTTCTTCCTCTTTCATTTGACCCCTCGCTTTTGAAGTATTGCGTGAGGTCCGTATAGTTTGAGACTCTTTCTTTTCAGAAAACGTACTCGATTTAGGCTCTAAATAATCGGACAGGCAAATGATTTTGATATCAAAAAATCAATATTGATAATACAACCCCTGTAAGATCCAATTTTATTTTCTTGATCATTATGGTTTTGCAGAATTGAGTCTGTCCAAATTCTTTTGAAACAATTACAATTAATATTTTGAAACAGTTAGAGTAATCTCAAACATATTAACCATTAGCATCACTGTTGTCGCCTTCTGAAGAAGCTTTTATCTCTGGTTCATCCTTTGTTTGGTCGGAGAGCGGAATCAGCGAGTAGCTGAAAACGATATTTCATCTTTTAAATATGACCAACAGCAAGAAAAAATAATAATCAACTTTTTGTCGTTAATCTGGTTTTTCCAGAATAATGAAGATCTTTTCCTGTTTCCTCAACCTTTTTGAAAAAAAAAATGCAAAAAGAGAATTCATAGATCTGAAAATTGATTTAAAGGAAAATCTGGTCCAATTTTGTTCACTTCTCAGTGGCAAGTTTAATGTTGAAGAACATACTTGGTGAGGTTGTGTCGGGTTCTGTTTTGATGGCAATCCAGAATCCATTCTTTTTTCACTATGTGCGCAGAGGGAGAGCTCTTCTGCACCTGATTGAATTTGGGCGTGTTGGCGAACGCGCATCTAAAAGTAAACACCATGTGCTATGTTTTCGCTTCTCAAGCATAGCCAGGCCCACTATACTAGTAATAAAAATTACTAATACCACAATAAATGACCGATTAATCTATAGTTTATGGCACAATCAGGCATGTTAACGGACTGCCCGTATCGGTTTAAAGCCCCGAATTTTCCGACTGCCCTTAAATCAAAGAAAAAATGTGATAAGAGTTTTTCAAAAAAGAAAAATAATGATTTTGTCTCTATTTCATCCCCCCACACGCCAGGTAAAGTTACGCGTTGATTAATTTTGCTTCTAGTTTAGTATTAAAAATACCAAAATGCCTCCCTCAATTAAAAAAAGGGATTTGTAAAAACAAATATATCACGCGTTAATTATCCCAAATTGGCAATTTTCAGAAGAAAAATCAGAACGTTCACAAACACTCCGTCTCTTTCTTCGGAAGTCGGAAAGTTACTTTTTTTCATGGATAACTGGCTAGAATAAAATTGAACTAATGAAAAAATTTTTACCATATCCGAATCAGAACAACTCCAGCAAAAGTTATGTGTTGGTACAACTGCCAGGTCTTTTCGGTTATATTCCCCCCCCCCCTCAGTGGATAAATTTGGCAATTCAAATTTTGAGTTGAAATTAAAAGCGAGTGAAACAATCAATTAAACGCCAATTGCGTGCAATTAGCAGCTGCTCGATTAAGATACCTTGTGATAAATTTGCCATATACTGTTGTTTCCTAATCGAGCAGCTGCAAAGTGCACGCGAGTGATATTTAATATTTTGTTTCACTCGCTTTCACGTTTTCAATTTCGACTCAAAATTCGAATTGCCAAATTTATCTACTTAGGGGGGGGGGGTATAACCGAAACTACCCGGACTGCCGATAAAACCTGGGAAGATGACTCGAACCAAAAAAATATGTCAAAAAAAATTCCGAAACTCGATGTTTTTAAGTTTAGCATACCCACCATCGCCCATTAAATGACAAATTTGACGTGAACAAACCGGTATAAGATTGGCGGACACCTTTACAGCCAACGGATCAACCATACAATTCCGCCCCTCTCCCCCCCCCCCCCCCCCCCCAATTGATTTAGGGGGGATAAAATACGGGTTTTTCAGAAATTAACTTTCAGGATAAAATAACTTGATCCAATTGATCGAAAAAATTTTATCGATACAAAATAATGATTAGTATTTCAGGTTATTAACAGTATGAAATAGCTGTTCCGTATAAAAAACTTTTCTCGAGTCGTATACTCTGGGCGCTTATTTGAAATGAATATGTTATGCGGAATTTAAGTTCAAATTACTACATGCTTGGGGTGGACATTCTACGATAGGTCACTGAGGAGTTAAATTGTACGGTTGATACCAGCCAAATAAACAGTTTAGGCTTCAAAAAATCAAAAAGGAAACTATGAAAAGTTGGAGTTGGTTTACGACCAGCAGGAACCCAATTATTGTATTAAACGTTTTTTCCACGAAAATAATCGTCGAGAGCATAATTGCCTCCCTTCTTTTCCCGGCAAATGAAATAAAAATGAACTTGAAAAGAAATCAAGAATGAATTTGCGAAAAATCAAATTTGAGCGTGAAGCAAGACTTCCAAAAAAGCGAAAAAACAAAATCAGAACGGCCTCACTGCGTCCATTGATACTTACTACAATTTTGAAAAACGTATTTATTCCGTTGTTTTTTCCAATATGATTCTAAGAATCAAATCCAATTTTGAAACTTCAAAAAAATCATTTTTTTGCCTTTCTTGTTGAAGAGATATATTGGAGCTCCCATATGAAAATCCAATTGAAAGTTGAGTCAAAATTTAAACAGCCAAATATAACCGCGCACCAGTTGAAGGTTTTTAACAATCAAAATCAAATGCATTTATTGTTCCGACTTTCGATACGAAAGTAACGGAATATTTGTGCTCGGGGGGGGTTTTTTTCAGACAAATTTCGACTTTTTAACTAACCATTTTCGACGGATTTTTTTAAATATCATTCAAAAGGTATTGTTGTCCTGAGCTTAAATTTGAAAAGATATTTCACCTGTGATTATTTTTCGTAAGTTATGAGGGTTTAAAGATTGCCATTTTGGCCATTTTGACCAATTTGGGACAATTAACGCGCGATATATAATTCACGCTATTAACGAGTAAGCGGAGATTTAATCCGTCTTATAAATCGTTCCAAATTGGTTGAATGAAGCTTGTTTGCCATAATTGATTTGTTACAAGAAACGAATTCTATCTTTTTGTAATTTATATGGCGTGTGGGGGGATGATTTTCATAAAAAATTTCAAATTTTAGAAAAAAAAATTTTCATTTTATTTTATTTCATTTCATTTTTTTATGTTATTACTGCTGCTCCATAAACCTTAAAAAGCATTCGGAACATTCAGGGCTTCGCCCTGATACGAGCAGTGTTGTCTCTTTTTATATACTATGAACAATGGATATATGCTGCGTTGATTTTAGATGGGAATGAAATCAGCTGGACTTCTACATGCTTAGGAAAACTTGATTCTCTACAGAAAATTTATTAAACCCCCCCCCAAGTGGATAAATTTGGCAATTCAAATTTTGAGTTGAAATTTAAAGCGAGTGAAACAAACAATTAAACACCAATTACGTGCAATTAGCAGCTGCTCGATTAGGAAACCTAGTGATAAATTTGCCATATACTGTTGTTTCCTAATCGAGCAGCTGCAAAGTGCACGCGAGTGATATTTAATATTTTGTTTCACTCGCTTTCACGTTTTCAATTTCGACTCAAAATTCGAATTGCCAAATTTATCTACTTAGGGGGGGGGGGTATAACCGAAACTACCCGGACTGCCGATAAAACCTGGGAAGATGACTCGAACCAAAAAAATATGTCAAAAAAAATTCCGAAACTCGATGTTTTTAAGTTTAGCATACCCACCATCGCCCATTTAATGACAAATTTGACGTGAACAAACCGGTATAAGATTGGCGGAGACCTTTACAGCCAAAGGATCAACCATACAATTCCCCCCTTCCCCCCGGTTTTTCAGAAATACCGGTTTTTCAGAAATTAACTTTCAGGATAAAATAACTTGATCCAATTGATCGAAAAAATTTTATCGATACAAAATAATGATTAGTATTTCAGGTTATTAACAGTATAAAATAGCTGTTCCGTATAAAAAACTTTTCTCGAGTCGTATACTCTGGGCGCTTATTTGAAATGAATATGTTATGCGGAATGTTCAAATTACTACATGCTTGGGGTGGACATTCTACGATAGGTCACTGAGGAGTTAAATTGTACGGTTGATACCAGCCAAATAAACAGTTTAGGCTTCAAAAAATCAAAAAGGAAACTATGAAAAGTTGGAGTTGGTTTACGACCAGCAGGAACCCAATTATTGTATTAAACGAAATTCAAAATGCAAAAATGCTCAAAGTATGTCGGTGAAATCACTCTCACTACATGTACTAATTCTTCACCTTTGTAAAAACAAATTCTAGTACCCGTTTACCAGACACCTGCTCTCGCAAATGTAATAAAACATAGCCAACAGACAGTTGGAAAAGGGCCACAGTCAATGAACGCAACAGAAAAAAAATACCGACATTGAAAAAATACCGTTTTATGGAAATAACTCAACTTTTGAATTTCAAAGAAAAAAATGATTTATGACTGCCACTTTTTCAATAAATATGACCGAATTTGAGAAAACTGGACCAACAGGTATTTTTTTGCTGTTAAATCTGATAATTAAATTCTACTTACGAAACTAGAAGTCGATTACGTTTTCGTGACCTTTACGCTTTTTTTTGTTCGACAGTGGAGTTTGCCTTCCTTTAAACAAAGGAAACAAACTGCACTTAAAAAGAAATCAAAACTCAAACCGCGAAAAATGAAATTGATCCTGAAAAAAAATCATTGCGACCTATATAGGAGTCTGAACTACGTTCATCGACTCTTAATTAATAATATCCAACTTGAACATCAAGAAAATGCAACTATTTGCGTCATTCCATCTGTTGCTGTACGAGAATTAGCTTTCAGCTCCACTGGAACATAAACTTAAGCCCTCGAAAACAATGAATGAGCGAAATTGACAAAGTTGTAGAAAAAAAACACAATCCAATTGAGTAAATATTTCGAAAATTTTCAATTAATATAGAGACCAAAGCTAACAAAAAAAATGGAAACGCATAACCGAACTAGAAAAAAAAACATTTCCTAAAAAAATTATGGACCCTTAAAGCTGTGAATTTAAAGAATTTTGTATGAGTGACACTTTTCGATTAAAACAACTCAAAGTTGAGCATAAAATATTATTAATAGGTAAATTCTTCTTTCCTTGGGAATTGCAAAAAAAGAAAATCCATATTTGAAATATGTAATCTTATACGTTTTTTCCACGAGAATAATCATCGAGAGCCTAATTGCCTCCCTTCTTTTCCCGGCAAATGAATTTAAATTGAACTTGAAAAGAAATCAAGAATGAATTTGCGAAAAATCAAAATTGAGCGTGAAGCAAGACTTCCAAAAAAAGCGAAAAAACAAAATCAGAACGGCCTCACTACGTCCATTGATACTTACTACAATTTTGAAAAACGTATTTATTTCGTTGTTTTTTCCAATATGATTCTAAGAATCAAATCCAATTTTGAAACTTCAAAAAAAAACATTTTTTTGCCTTTCTTGTTGAAGAGATATATTGGAGCTCCCATATGAAAATCCAATTGAAAGTTGAGTCAAAATTTAAACAGCCAAATATAACCGCGCACAAGTTGAAGGTTTTTAACAATAAAAATCAAATGCATTTATTGTTCCGACTTTCGATACGAAAGTAACGGAATATTTGTGCTCGGGGTGGGTTTTTTTCTTCAGACAAATTTCGACTATTTAACTAGCCATTTTCGACGGATTTTTTTTTATATCATTCAAAAGGTATTGTTGTCTTGAGCTTAAATTTGAAAAGATATTTCACCTGTGAATATTTTTCGTAAAGTTATGAGGGTTTAAAGGTTGCCATTTTGACCAATTTGGGACAATTAACGCGCGATATATAATTCACGCTATTAACGCGTAAGCGAAGATTTAATCCGTCTTATAAATCGTTCCAAATTGGTTGAATGAAGCTTATTTGACATAATTGATTTGTTACAAGGAACGAATTCTATCTTTTTCTACTTTATATGGCGTGTGGGGGGATGATTTTCATAAAAAATTTCAAATTTTATAAAAAAAAAATTCATTTTGTTTTATTTCATTTCATTTTTTTATGTTATTACTGCTGCTCCATAAACCTTAAAAGGCATTCGGAACATTCAGGGCTTCGCCCTGATACGAGCAGTCTTGTCTCTTTTTATATACTATGCACAATGGATATATGCTGCGTTGATTTTAGATGGGAATGAAATCAGCTGGACTTCTACATGCTTCGGAAAACTTGATTCTCTACAGTAAATTTATTGAAATCCAAACCAAAAAAATCGAATGAACCTTAACCAAACAAATGCATCCTTTATCCGAAACAAATTGAAGATTAGATTTAATGATTTAAAAACTCATTTTTTAATCATGGTATTCGCTATTGCCATATAGGGGCTCTTGTGACATGTAATCCAGTTTGTCGTACAATCTTCTTCTCTGGTAATGCTGGTACACTTTGTTGGCCATCAAAACAGAGGCGGTCACTGCCGCTACCACACAGAAAACAGAGATTAGAATCAGTCCTATTTCGTCCGATGGATGGGCCAGAGCTGAGTTCAGATTGGACGAGATCGAATCAAAACTGTTGCCTGCTTCTTCTGTGTTATCGTCTTCATCAGTGAAGTTTTCTTCATCGCCCATGGGCTTTAAAACAGCATCAAAAAAGTCATCATACTCGATATCGCCTGAATTTTTGTTCGATTCTTCATAAAAGTCATCATCTTCGTAATCGCCATCTTCGTAATCACCATCTTCGTACTCGTAGCCTTCGTCCGATTCGTCGCCATAAGACTCTTCAGATGTCGTTTCTGACTCCTCCCCCGAATTATCAAGGAATTCTTCAGACCCACCGTCAGTTTCTCCCGATTCACTTTCGTCTTCTTCGGATTCATCGTCAGCTTCAACGGATTCACCTTCGGAATCTTGGTCTGATTCCTCGATGGATTCATTGTCGGATTCTTCGCCTGATTCACTGGATTCCTCGTCTTCAGTTTCCGCGGACGGGGATGTTTGAGAGAAGTTCGCCTCAGATTCTTCCACTCCGTGGAAGTCTTCGATAAATATGACGAATGTGCTCTCCTCGCTCTGAAACGACTAAATATGTATACTTCCATACAATTTACAGTAAAAGCTTGTTTACAATAAGACTGCACCAATTTACATTCAGAAGCTTCTGAGATTGCTTATTGCAATTTAGCTACTAAAGTATATCGAAAAAGGATACTACTTGAAAAAAATCTACTTCGACTTTTTTCGAAGAAAGAGACAGAATATTTGTGCTCGGGTTGGTTTTTTTATCCAGACAAATTACGACATATTAACCAGCAATGTTTAACAGAGGTTTTTTTACATCATTCGAAAGGTATTGTCGGATTTTTTTCTCGAAAGGTATTGTTGTCCTGAGCTTATATGTAAAAAGATAGTTTACCTGTGATTTTTTTATTCGCGCTTATTAGGCCAACTTGCTAATTAGGCCAACTTGGGACAATTAACGCGCGCTATAATTCGCGCTTTTAATGCGTACGTGGAGATTTAATCCGTCTTAGAAAATTGGTTGAAGCAGGCTAGTTGTAATAATTGTTACGCTACTAGGTGCAAAATCTATCACTTTGCTTTTAATACGGCGTGAGGGACAATGATTTACAAAAAAAAGAACAGAAAAGGGCCTTTATAGTGCTTCGGAAGAGCTTGAAAATTCATTAAGATCGGCCTAAAAAACCGATTCAATGTTCGAGAACGAGAACTTTTTAAACAGAAAATGCCCGACAAAAAAACTTGAACAGCGCTTGCGTGACTATTCTTAACGGTGTTTGGAAATCCAAATAATGTTAGCCTAGTCGCTAAAACAGATACCTAAACGTACAGTACAGCTGATTATACCGAAACAGATAAAATAAACTTAGATAAAATAAATCAGGTTAAAGCTCTTTCAATTTCAAGAACAATTTATGACAGACTTTGTTATGATAAAATCAACTAAATTACAAAAAACTGTAGCACTGGGTAAACGTTCTACTACGCTGAGAAATCTAAAAAATAAAGTCACTTTCAAAACTAAAAGTCGTTCCCGCTTTTTTCGCGCCATTTCTGCTATCGTAATATGAGAGCGCAACTCACCTAACTTTAGCAGACGAACTTGACTTGAGCTCAAAAAGTGCACATATAACTGAAGGCATTCATAAATGCAGGAAGATGTATGAATGCATTTCTATAGTTATTAGAGTATTTTAGGACTTTTCCTGAACAAAAAAAATATATAGAGAAAACCCATAAAAAAAACTAATATAAAAACAGAAAATCTATGTAAACACTTAGATTTAATCTATGTAAATAAAAAAGAAAATCTATGTAAATAAAAGATAAAAGCAAGGAGAATTCCCCAAAAATCGGATACTTATACGCATTGACTTTCAACAAGACTGCTAGTATCAGCGCGAACCCCTGAATGTTCCGATTGCGAACCCCTGAATGTACCGATTGCATTTTGCTTTCTTTGAAGTAGTTTGAATTAAAACAATGGATGAAAATTTCAAAAAGAGAAAAATATATATATATTTTTTGAAAAATATCGCTCACACGCTTTGTAAAGTACAAAGTGATATATTTTGCATAGTGCAAAGTATTAAATAGATCAAAGAGAGAGCGTCAAACCAATTTGGAACTATTTTTTAAGACAAATAAGACTGCTTGTATAACACGGCGAAGCCCTGATTGTTTCGACTGCCTTTTGGGGCCAATTTAAAAGTTGTGGTTAAACTGACAAAAAATTGAAACTGACAAATTCTTTTTTCTCCTCAACTTACCTCCCACAAAGGGGATGTAAATTACAAAGGGATATTTACCGTCTCGTAATCTCCGGGTGAGGGATAATAATAAGCAAAAAAAATTTGCCTCATTTCAAATTGGAACGATTTAATCCGCCGCCTACTATTATGTTTCGGATAGTTTTTAAAAAATCCCGTCAGAAATGCTTAATTAGAAGCTAGAAAATTGAAATGCTTAATTAGAAGCTAGAAAATTGACTGAAGAAAAAAACCGACCCACGCATAAATATTACACTCTTTCTTCGAAAGTCGGAAGAATAAGACTGTGAATTAGACTGAGAACAAATTTATACTGAAGTACAAGACATCTCGTGTATCAGGGCAAAGCCCGGAATGTTCCGACTGCCTCTTAATCCATATCGAATAATTTTTCGGGAAGAGAAAATATTGAAAAACTATAAATTTTGGACAATATCAAACATCAAGGGTAAAAACTTGAGTCGTACAAAATTAATATGATCAAAGAGCTAGAGTCAATTCAATTTGGAACCATTTTGTTGTGCGATATAATTCGCCTCGCATAAATAATTTGTGTCACCCTTTCAGGATTATGGATAAAATCTGAAAAGTGCACATAAATTAGTCCGGAGCATGGCCACTTCTAAAACTTCGCAGCACATGCAATACAAAATGTATGACTATGGTTACCAGCAAATGAAAAGATAAATCAAAAATTGAAAAAAAAACCTGCAAAAAATCTTTGTCAAAAAAGTTACAAAAATTGCAAAAAAGTCAAGAAAATCCTGGAACAAAAATATCTGAACCGTTACAAGCTTTACAAAGAGCTTTCAAAAAGCTAACACAGAGGCGAAGCTGTGCTGTGCAGATACTTGCGAGAACACGACCAAAAAGCACCAAAAACAGAAATAAGCCTCGAAATAGCAAAAACTCGGCTATGTCTAGGATTTGATTTGCGACCTACTGCAATCAAAAGATTTTGAGTCTCACGCACTATCTACTCAGCCACGCAAGCTTAACAACCGACAAACACTAGTCACGAAGAAAACAGCTACATACGCTAATAAATTGCCAATGCTATTCAGCAAAATCGCACCGAATACAAATATATTCAATTTTTAAAGTAATAATTTGGATGATAACAAACTGAAGGCATCACACCAATTTTGCATGTAGTAATTTGCAAAGCATAAAGCCACAGGTATAAAATAAGCATTTCAAAAATTTGCGAGATATATTGAGTTAGAACGTTTCCGAAATCGAGTTATTGTTATTGTGTTTGAAACAAATTACTTCTTTCGGTTCATTTGATGAATTAAAAATGCATCAACTGTCTTACCTTATTACTATTCGAATATCAAAGCCCATGCTTTGAAGAAGCTGTAAATGAGCCCAAAAAGTGGCACCAAAATTGGCGACTTAGGTTGGAAAAAAAGAAGGTTCGTACTAATACACTCGCTTCGCAAGTGTAAAAAGAAACCGAACCTTTCCGCGGGACACAAACCGACAAAAATTGGCAGACACAAAAATCTAGAAAATTTCAAACTTTTCAGTTTCGACAAAAAAACAGGTTCCGACTGAAATCTAACTTCTGGGATTTTTCGTCTCAAGCATGGGTGTCACCACTGCACTAAATGCACAGAACACTCCTTGATTTTATAAAGAAAAACAATTTCCAATAGTTTTTATTGAACAGCAGTAAAAAAATCAAAAAATAACAATAAAATAGGCAAAACATCTTGGAATTCAATTAGTCGCCCAAAGCCGGGATACACTGAAATGTTTTTTGATTACAGTAAAAATTGCCCAATTATTGGGCAAATTTGGTGCTGCGGTAACTAAGCAGACAAACAGAAGTCCGAAAAAGATGTTTTGACGCGCGGCCAATTTTCAGCTTACAAAAAAACAGATCCTGGCGGGATTCGAACCAATGACCTTTGATTTTGTAGGCAGGTGCGTAAACTCTTCACCACATGCGCGAAATAAGGTCTGAATTTTGGTTTGATTTCATTTGAACCAAAAGTAAAATGATTCAAGTGATTCTGATAAACTAGTTGTTAACCCGAAAAAAGCCTATATTCCGGTTTGATAATGCTTGCTAATCGCAAGCTTAATAACTATTATTTCGATTCCCGAAAATTTAAGCAATAAAAAAACCACACCAAGCTTAAATAGTCCGTTCTCTTCGAAAGTCGGAACAATTAAATCTCCGCTTAAGCGTTAACAGCACGAAATATATCGCGCGTTAATAGTCTCCAATTGGCAATCTTTAAACCCCATAACTTTATGAAAAAAGATCACAGGCAAAAAAAAATCTTTTTTAAATTTTAACTCAGGACAACAATATCTTTCGAATGACATACCTAAACTCCGTCAAAAATTGGTAGTTAAAACTTTGGAAAAAACTCCCGAGCATAAATACTCCGTCATTTTCTTTACAAATTGTCGGTAAAAACACACATGGACTGAATCGTTTCGACTGATTCGACAAATTGATATTCGCATTTAACAAGTATATTAGAGAAGTTTGAATGACTCACAACTTGGCTTTCCAGCAAAAATTCTGATCCACAGTTTGGCTCATTGCAGTGCACGAGATAACAAGTCTCACTTCTGCTCTCTTCGCGGAAGAACACAGCCGTGTTACAAGACTAAAACACAAATGATTGATGGTCAAAAGAGGATCTAATAAAAAATAAGATTAGTTCGGGCTCTACCCCGACTCACCTATTGTACCCACTCAAGAACTTATAACGACCCTATAAAGGAATAACTAATCTGTCTAGCTAATTAGAATTTTGTTTCTGTGAGAATTTTGTCCCAAATTTCGGAGTGTTTATATATTACAATAGGTGGCAGGTTTGAGTTAAATAGCTGGATCGCTTTTTGTTATACTTCAAACTGTATTTAAAATTTTTTTCAATAGCCAAATTTTTGACAAAAGAAGAGTAAAATCTATGTTTTTGGATATTATTTTTTCTGGCAAAGTATTGTATTTACAAAAACTTTCTTAGCAGGATGTACAATTGATTGAAAATGAAATGACTATATTCTGCATTATAGTTCTAAAATGTGAACTTGCACTATACACTAAATTGGTGTAAATAAATTAGTTTTAAAAAATTAAAAAGTTTCAAGTCCACTTCCCTGAATTTACAAAACAACACTTGCACTTGCATTGAAAGTTGCTTACAGGAAAAACCAGATTTGTGATGTGGTAACAAAGCCGACAAATTTTCAGCAGAATAACGGAAATTCAACAATTCAATTTTCACCGATTTTTTTTCAATTGCATATATACTAAAAAACAAGTTCCGGCCGAGAGTCGAACCACATCTATTTACTACCTAAATTAAAGTAGTTTTATTTGAATTTTCAAGAATTTGAGCATGTCTGAAATTTACCATTCCTACACAAGACCATTCCGTGCCTAAAGTTATTTACGGGGAAAAAAGTCTAGTATCCGATTGCAATACCCTTGCTTATCTCAAAGGTAATAATTGCATTTAAAACTCAGAAGCAATTAAACTGAGTTCTGGAAATAAAAATGCAGTTAAATTACGCCCAACGCTAACCTTACAAAAAAGAGTATAAAACTAACCTCGGCGTTGTTTCCCATTTCTTCCATGACAGACGAGTACACATCACAGCACATCTGGGCACACACAGACGCATCATCTGCCTCTTTCGCCCCCAGGTAGAACCCCTTGCCCTTTTCTTGCAGCCCCTCAATGTCCAACAGCTGGTTTTGTCTCATGTCCAAGTCACCGCATGGATTACTTTCGTCTGCCATTACGTTTTGAATACTTGTCAGTAAGCCCAGAGTCGATAGGCACAAAAGCATAGTTGTAAGCGGCGGGTTCATTGATAGCATGTTGTTCATGTTCAATTTTGATTTTTGACAATAGTTAAATAAGTGATTTGATTTATGCAATATTTTCAATGAAATATGGCTACACAGCCCGGATTGCAAGAGTTTACAGAATAAAGGACCACTGACAACGATGAGAGAAAATCTTGTTTTTAGAAGCTCGTTATATTATTAAATCCAACAACATAGTCTATTTTCATTAGTTAATAACCACTGACTGAGATGAAAAAAAAATCCAACACTAGTGCTGAGATATGTAAAATGTTAATAAAATTGAAAAAACATATCTTTTTTTTTTCAATTTAATAAGAATACAGATTTGTTTTAAATTGACATTATGAGTGAAACATGTACATTTGTGGACACGAGGAATAGATAAAGCATGGGAGCCAACAGTTTTCAAGTATCCACTCTTATTTGCACGTTGGTCACATGTGCTATTCAAACAGGACCAAAAATAATCTCGAATGTCGGAAAATCTTTTTTATTAAAAGAAAAAGTGCATAATACATGCTCAACCCGTTTTTCATGTGTTTAATAAAATGCATTTCAAAAATCACGTGAAAAAGAAAATTCTCCATATCCAGAGCATCCCAAAATCCATAAAACCATACCCGGAACATCGCAAGCTTCAAAGGCAACAACAAATTCAGAGTTCGCTGACTAACAATTACTCTGCGTGCTGGCATGTTGTGAACTTAGATATCAACTTCAGTGGATTATCATCAGACAAAATAGACATCATGCTTACAAGTTCATTCTTAGACAAAATGGCAGAAATTTTTCTATGGGGGGTCAGGCGATTTTTTGAAAAATTTTGAAAATTTTGCCGACGTTTTTTTATAGGTCGACCAATTAGATTTTCCGAGCTCTCCTAAAATAGTATTAAAAAGAATTTCAAAGCAAAACCGCGAAAAATTAAATTTCAGCCTAAACAACTTTTAAGACTTCCTGAAAAAAAAAATAATCGGGGCCTATATAAAAGTCTGAACTACGTTCACCGACTCTTAAAAAGAGTCTAAATAACAAACATGAGGTGTGTAGAGGTGGCATTGTCCCAGTCTTGCTTGTATTTGGCACCCATCGCAAGCGCCTTCTGTCTCAACTCCCCCCTCAAGGGATTCACAAAGCCACTCAGACAGAACACCACGTCTAAAACACACATTTACACATACACATGTGGTGCATATTGATCGACAGCCAAATTAGTCATCAGAACTGAAGAGTTCGGAAAATTAAAAAAAGAAACACAATCATTATTCCGACATTCGACGGAATATATGCTTCGTTGGCTTTTTTCAGACCAATTTCTGCGAACAAAATAATAATGTTTAATATAAAATTCTACACCCTAATGAAATAATTGATTAGTTTAACAAACGTGACAAGATATTCTACAAGTCATCATTTTTATTAAAGCTTTGGCTCTGTGGGTTCAAAAACGCCAAGTTTATTCTTGGCCAATTTATGCGCGCTTTAAAAATCGTATCTATGATGCTGAAAGCGTAACGTGAATTAATTACATGTGGCGAATTAACTAGCACTCAAAGTTAATCCATATCAAAACAAGACTTCTCGTGTACAATGCAAAGCCCTGAATGTTCCGACTGCCCCTTAACCCATATCGAATAAACTTTGGGAGAAGAAAATTTTGAAAAACTAAAAATCTTGGACAATATCAAAGATCAATTGTAAAAAATTTGAGTCGTACAAAATTAAAATGATCGATTAGCTAGCCTCAATTCAATTTGGAACGATTTGTTGTGCGAGATAACTCGCGTTACGTTTTCAAGTGCGCATAAATTAGTCCAGAGCAAGGCAAAAGTAACAATTTTCAAACTGCCATAACTTTGCAAAAAATGATCGCAGAAAACTTTTTTAAATTTGATTTCAAGGAGTCGATATTTTCAGTTAAAAAAAAATCAGACGATTAAATGAAAAAACATCCCAAGCATAAATATTCCGTTTTCCTCGAAAGTCAGAACAATAAGGCAAGCTAATCGGTCATATTAATTACAATCACGACTCAAAATTTAACACCCAAAATTGACGCTAAAAGCCCAAAAAATCTATCGTTTCTCAAAATTTCTCAACCAAAAATTAATGCAGATCAAACAAAGGGCAGTTGAACGACTAAATAGTGTCCTGATATACGAGCAATTTCATTGAACTAGCGTGTACCGCACCTCCGGTGCTTCGAATTTTTGACAACTCATGAAAAACCACACATATTGGAAACCAGATCGACGGCACCCAATTACAGGGTCGGTAATTTCAAATTTAATAAACTTTTTTTAATTCCAATTTTCTGTCAAATCCCAAGAACGTCTAAAATCGAGAACTCCAAACACTAGAGTCGTCATTTTTGGAGGCAAGATTATTCGCAACCCCTGAGAGTACCCTAACAACACCCAACTACAGGGTAGAGAAATTCAAATTTTGAACAAAAAAAATAATTCAAGTTTTTTGAAAAAAAATCACTACAAACGTGATATCTCGAGAACTACAAGGATTTGAGCCATCACATTTGGAGACAAGATTCGCAACCTCTGAGAGTACCCTAACAGCACCCAACTACAGGATATAGAAATTCAAATTTTGAACATACGTCCAAGTTTTCTGAAATGTTTTTGAAAAAAATCACAAAAAACGTCATATCTCAAAAACTACAAGGATTTGAGCCATCACATTTGGAGACAATATTCGCAAATTCTGAGAGTACCCTAACAGCACCCAACTACAGGATATAGAAATTCAAATTTTGAAGAAAAAATAATTCAAGTTTTTTGAAAAAAAAATCACTACAAACGTTATATCTCGAAAACTACAAGGATTTGAGCAGTCATAATGGGAGGCAAGGTTTGCAACCCCTGAGAGTACTCTAATAGCCCCCCGTCCAACTACAGGATTGAGAATTTGAACTTTTTTTGAAAAAAAAGTGATTTTTGAAATGCATTTTAAATGCAAACGGCTTGAGCATGTATTATGCACTTTTTCTTTTAATAAAAAAGATTTTCCGACATTCGAGATTATTTTTTGGTCCTGTTTGAATAGCAAATGTGACCAACGTGCAACTAAGAATGGATAGTTGAAAACTGTTGGCTCCCTTTTTCGTGAAATTCAAAGAGCTTTCAGGAAACTTTTTTTCTTTTTATTAGCGAACTTGCGAGCATTAGTGTATTAGTACGAACCTTCTTTTTTTCTAACCTAACTCGCAAATAAAAGTGTCATTATTTAGTGGCACAGTGTTCATTATTTGGTGGCACTTCTGCTATTATCACGATCTGAAGCATCGGAAATTTCATAGCATCTGTTATCTGCTTGATTCCAGGCTAGTGTTTGTGATTAATTGGCTAAGTAGGTCGCAGATCGAATCTCAAACGTAGCTGAATTTTTGCTAATTCGAAGCTTGTTTTTACTTTTTTCTTATTGCACCTCATAGAGCTGATTATGTATTGTTCTGGCTAGTACGTGCGAAGCGCAGCTACGCCTCTGTGTTGAAATTTTCAAGTAAACGTTTTTTCAAAAACATGTCAGTTGTTTGTTTCCATTACTCGTTTTCAACTGCCAGTTCGCTTTGTTTTTGAATATCGCTTGATGGTCAAAAGAGATCCTAACGCCCATATATAAACACAAGGTTACGAAGTTATCGGGTTTGTTGATAAGCTAGACTTAACAGTGGCGTGGTGCGTCGTGCCGCAATTGGGGACTAATCATTTGCAAACTTTCGAAAACGAGACGGTGGAATGTTTTATCTTTTCAGACTTTTTCAACATGGCTTTAACACCAAGTTACGAGAAGAACAATTATTTTATACGCTAGTTAAGCTATAGTTTGTCTGTTCGAAAGTATAGTTGCAGCTTTTTCGCATGTTCATAAAAATTACGAAAGTTTTTCTTGAAAATAAAAATAAACCTTCAAAAATTTTCAGTTTGTTTTTTTTTTTCCATTTTTTTAAATATGCGGTGGTTGAAACACTGTGTGCTACCTGAACAGCGAACAGATTTTTTTCAATTTATTGTATTTTGTTAGGATTTTTAGCTTGTCTAAACATTTAAAAATGTTCACACGTATCAGAAATTGTCAAAGATTTACCAATACTAAAATTGAATAAAAAGAGCTATTTTTAACCATTTCTACTGAGAAAGTTATTACTCGGCGTACTGACATTTAGCTTCGATTTGATTAGTTCGCAATTGAGTTTTATATACTTGAATTAATACCGATAAATGTGTTGAGTTACTGTAATATCCAGCTCGTGAAAAAAGAAAATTAAATCTGCTTGATAATCAATTATATAGTTAAATGCGGGCTTCACTATCTCGCCATGTTTAAGCTTTTAAACGTATTATTTTTGCATGTTTAACGAAGGAATTTTTGCGCGTTTAAGCTATATCGTATATTGCAATTGTTAAGATTTTTTCGATTTTCCTGTTTGAATTTTAAATGAACTTAATATAAGTCAAAAATTCAAACCACGAAAAACCGCGTTTGAGCATCAACAACTTTTGGGACGTTTGCCTGAAAAATCAACATAGCCTGTAAACTGCCTCCACTACGTTAATTTACCTCGAAAAAAACACGATTGAAACTCGAGGGCTTATGTTCACAGCAACTGGCTATTTTCGCTTGTGCTCACTGATAGTTCAAACGGCGAGTAAAACATACCTTTCATCAAACACTCAAACTTGTCATATTTCACAGCCGGTGCTGCTGGCTTCTTTGAAGCGGATTCCACTGATAGTTTTCTCTCTTTCTTTACAGGAGTCAGTTTCTTTTCAGTGGATTCTTGTGAATTCTCTCGAGTTAGCTAAAACCAATACAATTGAGGGAAATTGAAGGCCACTCAAGGTCCGATTTCTAAGATTCAACATAAAGACTTGCCTCTATCTATTCAAGAAGATTCAATTTTTTTTGAATTTAGGATAGAAATACTTACCTTGTGTTTTGTAGTTTTTGAAGCAGACGATGGTGTTTTCATTTCCCAATTGGGCATTTTCCGCGGTGGTTTACTACCAGTTAAAGGACTTTCTTTTGAATTATCTTCTATTTTCGAATCTTTCGCAACGAGTGTAGATGGAGAATTGACTCTCATTTCAGAAGCTATACTAACAGATGTTTTTGTTGGCGTGTTTTTCGAAATGTCTTCTTTCGAATTCTGCTTAGAAATGGTCGGTTTTGTGGAACTGTTTAAGGCTATTGAGTTTGTAAGCGACTGTCTGTTTTTGAAGAAAGAGCCAATCTTTATGGTGTCTGGAGCTAGTTCGCTTGAGGTCGAAGGTACTGTAAGAGAGGCTAGAGCATTTGCACTTGAGTATGAAGAAGTTTGCACTTCATGGCTTTCTCCCATCAGTTTGAAAAACGTCAGCCCGTATAGATGCTGAAATTATAAGTAGCGGTAAGTTTTAAAACCTTTCGAGCAGCCGTGGCCGAGTGGGGGTAAGGCAAGCGTCTCTCAACATGAGGACCGTGCGTTCGAATCCCAATTCGCGCATGGTTGGAGGGGCCCTTATTGTCGTTCGCCTCCTCTAGGTGGGACGACTACGGCAAAATTGATGACATGCCCCATCCCCAACAGCAAAAGGTTCATATATCTCCCCTAATTGAGAAAAACATGCACATTTTGCTTATTTTCCTGGGTTGGGTAATGTTGGCTCACCCGGAAACAACCAGCACGGATTACGTGGACCTCGAACCACCAACCTTTTGACTAAGAGGCGTAGGTTTAGCCACTTCACTGCTTCTTCCCTAACGAGAGTTTATTCTTAAAAACATTGATAGTACTGAAAACTAGATGTTGTCAATTTGTACTATGACGTTTTCAATTCAAATAGGTTTAAAATTGGAATCGATGAAGTATAAACTTGCACAATATGTCTGATTTTTCATTTCAAAAATCATTGCCTTTAGGTCACTACAACTATGGGTAAAATTATGCTTCACAGATTTCCATTAACTTGCCCCATAGAGTAAACGAAACGACTGGTTTATGTCCAAATTCGTAGTCTGAATAAAACTGGAAGATCGAGTAGACTTACATTATTGAAAGGCTGCGTGCAAACCACTTTCACTCGGTCCCAATACTGATCGCGGGTTTCAGCATTCAGTTTAGCCACGGAGAACATTTTCACCCTGAAGTAGACCAGATATGCAATATTTAAGGAACCAATAATCAAGTCCATCTCGTTCCGCAAAATCTCTTTAATTGCCGAGACCTATGTATTTTTTTGTTTTATTTTTTTGGGCGGGAACAAATTGTTTACCCTTAAGGAACGGGTATGGACAAATGTGCACTTTAAACCAACGCATTATTTTACGCAGACCCATGAGAAAAAATACGTTTATGAATTGTAACATTTTTTCATGAATTTTGAAAAACTGAATATAATCCAAAACACGGAATCTTAGAGAACATTAAACAAGAGTAACTTTGCAATACTTGCGACACAATAATTTTTTTGCTAATTTAAAAATCAGTTAAACTCCATTGTTATATAATAACCAACACAAAAACTTAACTGACCCCTGCATATTTTTCTCGTTTCTACTGTCCTGTAGTGTCATAAGTGAGCTGCAGAGGAGTAGTACTTTGAAGTCCTCCTCTTTAAGCGAAGTGGCCTTGCCCACCAACACCTCCACAAACCCACTTCCATAGTTGCCCACGTGCACACTCGTGACCTTGGTCGAGCGCTGCAGCTGCAACAAAAATACAAAATCAAGATAATCCACTCGAGAAGTTTTCCAACAAAATATTGAAAAAACTCCCTCTTCATGAAATCCTAGACAGTCCTCATGTGTAACACAATTTTAATTCGGAACTTGATTTCAATTAGGAGCTTTGATACAATCAAAATCAAAATTTTACAAGCAGCTTAAAAATCTTTTTGACCACAAATAAACAGCAAGACTTTTTCCAGGTCTATTTGGAGAAAAGTGGCAGCTTGATCTAGAAACAGTAGTAGTTACCTGTTGATGTGGAATCATCGCAAAAACCTACACAGTTACGACACCCTTGCTGATTGCAAGAACTGACGAAAAATTGATCTGAGTAGCAAATTGAAGACCAATTCTTCTTGACACCGGTAGAATTTTTCCGAAATACTTAATTAGAAGAAGAATCACGACAATAAAGTTTAAAATATGAGTAACATTAGACATTTTTACGAGCTTTCTTTGAAGAAGTTGAAATCACAAGAAAAAACAACTGCTAAGGGCAAAAGACGATGAAACATGAATTGTCTGACTAGCAAAACGCGGACCAAAAATCATCTCATCGGACAAATTTTTCTGAAATATTTTGGAACAGGAAACACGACAAAAGGGCTAAAATATGACAAAAAAAATCTACCAGAAACCCCTCCAAACGGAAACAATATCGCTACACAGAAAAACTGTCTGAACCCCCCCCCCCCCCCCACCTCACTCAAACATTAATTTTATGGTCTAACGAGGGGTTTTACAAAGTTACTTATGAAGACCAAATATGTTTGCCATGGCCTAATTAGTCTGCATGGCAACTTTCATCACAATCGGACAAAGTGAACAGTAACTTCAAATATAAAAAATTGCAGGTGGGGGGGGGGGGGAAGAGCCAAAATAAGTTATTTGTATATATTGCAAGAAGAAGGCAAAACACTGGTGGACTAAGGTTTCACAACAGAACGATACATGAGCCACACAGAAACACCAACAAGTTTAACTGCATAAACGGCAACCGAAATTCTAAACAAAAAGGCGAAGCTTCGCTTCGGAAACATTAGCGAGAACACGAAATAAGCAGATCTAAGCTCTTTTCCAGCTTCCCACCCCCCTCGTAAAATTACAGAATTAAACTGCTCAAAAATTGTTCACACGGCGTTTTGCATGTTAAAAATGTTGTATAAAATTGTTCACCTGTTCACGCTGACACGTTTTAACGCAGTTTATAACATGAATAGTAATTATTAATAGACTTTCATAAATTGAATTTCAGAAAACATCAAAGGAGGGAACTGGAAAAGAGCCCAGCTCTACATAGTGCAGTAAGAAAATTAGAAATAAGCCTCGAATTAGCAAAAATTCGGCTACCTCTGAGATTCAAACCAGCGACCGAGAGATTATGAGTCTCACACTCTAGCCACTCAGACACGGAAACGTATTAAATATAAAGCACTAGCCACAAACAAAGCAGAGAACAGATGCTATACAATTTTCAACTCTACAGTGAAATTTACAAATAAGTGAACACTTTTAATGAACACTTTTATTTGCGAGTTAAGTTAGAAAAAAGAGAAATATCGTAAAAATACGCTACGCTGATGACTTGTGTAAACATAATCAACCAATGAAAACCACAAGAATGCGTAAAAAGGAGAAACGCTATAGAATGTGTGTTCGAACGCCATAGAAAGAATTGATCTGACCTTACATATTACCAACTTCCTGCCAGGGCATATCAAGGCAAATAAATCATAGGCCCGAAATGCGAACAACCGTGGGCAGCAAACAACATTTCGCGCCATAGCCGAACATGCACAGGAGGACCCTTGAGGGGTGAAAACTATAGAAAACAGAAATAGTGTAGTCAAAATTTAAAAAGTCGGACAAATAAGCCGAATAATAGGTAGACCAAGGATAATCTAAAATAAAAAAAAACCCTAATCCAGTAAAAAATTATTTAATGTACACATACCCGTACATAGTGGCGTGCACGGGAAATTTTCGTGTGGAAGGGGGTTCCGAATTTTTTGTAGGCCGACCAAATTAACTTTCTGAGCCTCCGAAAGCCTACAAAGACCTTTTAAAGACGTTCTATTTGCACTTTTTTGTCACGAGCATCCTCCTCGAACTTAGTATATTGGCGCCAAAAACGCTTTTACCACCAAAAGGAGTAGACACTTGGAGAAAATTTGGCAACCAGTTTTGAGGAGGGCTCCCTATCCCCCGCCACGCTACTGTCCGTACCTTAATATGCGGCCTAAGCCGCCTTAATATTCAGTTTTTTAGTAAAAAGTCAAGGCTACGATTTGATAATTTCTGCTAATATCAGGGGGTAAAAACTAACATATGCTTGCTTTTCAAGCTTTTCAATACAAACGAATTCATCCCTAACAAGAACTCGACACAAATGCGTGGAAAGAAAGCTGCCCAATAGCTGAATGGTTCTACTAGTTGGAAAAAAGTCAGGGAAACCGAGTGAAACTAAAAAAAAATTTATCCTGAAACTTCTGAACTTCTTTTTAATCCACTGGGAAATCTTAAATTTTAAATCCATTTCGAGCCTTAAGACAAAAATCAGCAGCAAAAATAATTTCCAAAATTCTAGATCTATGCAAAATCTTTGAATTTTAGATATATCATTTATACTAAGTTACATACCATTTTTAGCAATAGTTAAACTCAAAATTTCAGGAAATTGAGTATATGTCAGCAGCACAAATGATTCAAATGATTTTGCTTATCAGGTTGTTAACCCACTAAAGTCCATATTCCGACTTAGAAGTGTAAAGAAATCAAATAGCTAACAGTCAAATTTGACTGTAATTGTTTTTTTGAATTTTTCCTGAAAAAAAAGAAAAAAATCAACACTGCGTAGATAATTGCCCTCACTGCAATCATTGACACTTAAAAAAGCGTAAGCAAACGCAGCGATTCAAAAGTCTTCTGATTAATAAGTATTGATTTTTCCTACCTGAACAACAACTGACGCCTGTTTCTCTCCTTTGCTGTTACATGTCCAGTAACCACTACTGTCCGAAAAGATATTAGAAGCTAGATGGTCCTAAAACAGTTCCGTCTTCTGTAACAAAAGTGATTTGGTGCAGATTAATATTTTGGGTATTCAATCTCAACTTTCGACTTACCGGATGCTCCGAGGACACGGAAATAACCTTCTCAATTGATACCTTGGACATTTTTGTGTTTTCACAATGGCATCTCACATCTTCACATTAATCTGAAGATAGCTCAGTCAAAACTGAAAATCAAAAACTTTTTTAAAAATAACTGAAAATTCGTTATCACTAATCTAAAATCTTTACGCGCATACAATTTAGAGCCATTTTTTAAACAAAAAATCTTGCTCGACTGATTAAGACCAAACACCCTCGAATCCTCCATAAAAGCAAAAAAGCTATATCGTAATTTTCAAAAAAAAATGGAAGAACACACGGCTTATCACACGAGTAATCAACTTATTTTTCTTCAAAACAGGATTTTCTTAGAGTTAAAAAAAAACACGATTAATCGGTGGCTTGCACAAGCAGCAAGAAAGTTTAGAACAGTTATTTGAACATTTGAAAAAACAAAGAAAAAACGGGTTTCCCATCTTTTGTGCATTTTTCAAAAAGAAACTATCAATACGCACTCATAGAATAAAACTTTTGTAATCATTTCATCAACAAACTATTCAAAATGCATTCAAATTACGAGATAATTACCCGTGCAAAAAAGTGAACCAACTGTCCAATAATATTTAACCAGACGCAAAAATGCAGTTCTAAAATGCAGTGTAAATTGAAAATCAATAAAAAACATAGCCATACTCCACAGATGATTCTTCACTTGAACTTCTAATTCTTGGATCAAAAATAAACGTAAAGTTAAAGCGGAGCATCGCAACACTTGCATTATAACGCAATCATAGCACTGCAAGCTGGCGCTTAGAAAATAAGAAAGAACGCAGTCAAAAAATATTTGACACAGAGGCTAAGTGGAGCTTCGAATCACTTGTGATACTAAAAAAATAGCATTGCAAGCTAGCAGACAGGAAAGGAAACGAGAGCCACTAAGTCCAAAGAAAACGGAAAAACTTTCGATAAAATCACAACTATAAACTTCCAAAAGATTGTCTGGAATGATGTTCTATTTGCGGAAGCACATCCAGAAACACATTCGAAGGCATCAATGAAAATTCAAAAACAATTTTTGAGCGAAAATAAAATGAAATAGTGGTCATGAAAAACTATAAACCATAAACTAGCGTTTAACGCACCTCTGGTGTTTCGAAATTTTTCGACAACTCATGAAAAACCGCATATATTGGAAACAAGATCTGCAAACTCTGACTGCACCCAATTACAGGGCTGGTAATTTCAAACTTTTTAATTTTTTTAAATTCCCATTTAGAAATACCATAAAAACGTCATCTCAAAAACTTAATGGGCCTCTGGAGAAATTTGGAGGCCAGATTTGCAACCACTGAGAGCACCCTACTATAAGGTTGGGAATTTCAAATTTCGTGAATTTTTTAAACCTGTTTCCCCGAAAAAAAATTGAAAAAATCATTAAAAACGACTTATCTCGGAAACTAAAAGGATTTGAGCATTCATATTTAGAGGCAAGGTTTGAGACACCTGGGTGTACGCTGACAAAAAGGTTGTCTTCATCAAGTTAGTAGTTTGAAATTTTGTGAATTTCTTTGTAGATAAAAAATCAAAAAAATAAATGTCACATCTCGGAAACTAAAAGCATTTGAGCAGTCGCATGTGGCAAAATTTGTAACTTCTGGGAGTATCCTGACAGCACTCAACTACAAAGTTAGGATTATCAAATTTTGAAAAAAAAATAATTTGATTTTTCTGAATTTTTTTTTGAAAAAATCACAGAAAACGTCATATCTCGAAAACTACAAGGATTTGAGCAGTCATATTTAGAGGCAAGACTCGCAATCCTTGAGAGTACTTTGAAAGGACATAAATACAGGGTTGGGAATTTCAGATTTTGAAAACTATTTGGTTATTTGAGTTTTCAGAAAGTTTTTGATAAAATCACAAAAATTGTCGTATCTCGTATACTAAAAGAATTTGGGCATTCATAATTGGAGGACAAATTCGCAACCCCTTAGAAAACCCTGACAGCATCCCACTATTGGGCTGCTTATTTTAAACTCGGTTAAATAACCACTAAAATCAAACTGGAAAATCGAAAAAAAAATTCTTAACCATTTACGATATGTCGTAACGTGCAAAAATTCTTTCGTTCAGCATGCAGTAATAATACGTTGAAAAAGCTTAAACATGGCGAGATAGTGAAGCCTGCATTTAAATATATAATAGATTCTATTCTGAGATTTTTAACGTTTTGCGCAATCAATCGTTTTGTGCAAAACATTATGGTTCCTTCGAACGACCCAAAAGTGCAAAATACTCGATAGACTTGAGCTTAAAAACAGAAGCGAAGAGAGCTTCGTGCTACTTATACAATACAGATATAACACGGAAGCTAGCCGAAAAAAATCAGTATGATAGCCAAACGAAAAAAAAAACAGCCACAAACCAAAAACAGGCCGCTCTGAAACTACAGGAGTGTCTTTGTGATCTACCACTTATATAAATAAGTGCTCTGCTGATTGTTCTTCAAAACTGATGACAAATTATTTGCAGATTGTTCTTTGACAAAAATTCTCCGTGACCTCCCATTACAACTTGCAGCAATTCGTTATGGCAGTTTCTTTTCTCCTGGTATTAATTAGTGAAAAATTCTGACTCGAACCAAAATTCTATCTCGAACCAAAATTCTGCCATAGTTTTGCAGAAAAAAATATTTAAAGTAAACTTTATTCTGTATTCTGGCCTAGTGGAAAAATGTGTCTCAAAAACGAGAGTAAATACCAAAAAACCACTGAAAAAAATGAACCTTACCCTCCGTTTGAAAATTTCGAACATTTCAAAAATCAAACATAGGCAACAGAAGGCTTGAAAAAGTCAAGACATCCAGAAAAGGACTGAAATTTTTCGAAGCAACTTCAAAAAAAATACATACACGGCCCTAAAGCTCTTTGCACTTCAAGAGTTGACACTTTATTGATGAAACTAATGCCATTTGAAAAAGCTGAACAGAGCAATTTATTGGATAAGCACGTAAAATCAACGCGTACCTTAAGCTTCAAGCAATTTCTTTTATTCCATTGGGAGCTCTGAAAACTCTTAATTCAACATCTTTCAAAATAAGCTAAGCTTAATCCGTAGATAGTTGAACAGTTAATAATTTACAATATTATTACAAAAAAAAACATTTAAATTGAAAATTATGATTTTTCACTGTTTTTATTATGTTCTGATTACATGCTTTTTACATCGCTTTTTATACTAACCAGGATGCTAAAAAAGAATAAACAGCTCGGATTCAGAGAAGCGAAGACAACAATAAGGGCATAGTTTACTGTTATTTAATGCAAATATGCTAATTTTGATTATTGTTCCGACCATTGAAAATGGGGAGGAACTTTGTATTAGGGTGTTTTAGTTGTTTTTTTCTTTTCCACGCAAAATCACGTACCACAAATAATCATCGGACTGGGTTGAGTGATATATCATATTAAAGATATAACCGGTTTGAAAATTTTGATTTTTCGTCTTATTTCGAGCGAATAAAGCGATCGAGCAGTCTTATTTTAACTGCTTAAAAAAAAAGTTTAATTTAAAACGTGAAAAATTACTTTTACACGAATAACGTTAGTTTAATTTGAAAATTTTAGCACCTTTATGGACTCAAACTTTTCAAAAAAAATCAAAAAACTGCAAAAAAAAATTCAAACTTTTTTTTCGTTTTTCTTGTAATTTTCTACAAAAATTGTTTTTCAATTTACTTATTTTACTATGACTCAAAAAAAACTAATCCCCCGGTTTTTTATTCAGCTCCTTTTATCACACCACGCCGAAAAAAAAACGCCAATAACTTGAAAAAAAAATTTGCTTTATTTTTAAGACTGGTCGGAACATTCTGTGCTACTTGCTCAGTAACCGGCTATCCTAGTTTTGTTTTTAAAGTTGATTGATCTTTGTTGGCAAAACGTGAGATAATTGTTTTGATCAGGGAAAATCGGGGGCGTAGAAATTAGCATGTGTGACAACTAGCATTTGTTAATTGCTTTAAATGGGTGTTGATTCCGAAAAACAAATTAGCATAAAATTTCAAATAATTTCGACAACCTCCTGAGTTAAAATTTCACTTTCGCCTAACTTAAAATTCGGTTCAGTACGTGCTGTTCAAAATTTGAGAATAACGTGAAATAGTTCCATTTTTTCCCCGGGAAGTTCGACCTAACACTGAGCGTCTATTTACTGCTCAAAAAACGGCCCCGTGAGTCTGTCAGTCAAGATTATTTGAGAAAAAGTCGAGTACTAGATTTAGTAATATTTGCGTAGCACGTTGGAAAGATAATTGAACCTTAAAGCGGTTGAGGATATTAGACAACCAAATGAGATGTGGACGAAAGATTGAATTTAGACATCGACGCAAATCCTAAACTAAGAGCAATTACACATAATTAACGAGGGCTATTCTCATGGGCGAAAGACTAAACAAAAACTGTCAAAGTCAATTTATGAAATGAATTAACTAACCTTCAACTAAAATGAATTAAAGGAAGCAATGTTTTGCTTCTTATATAAGGAAACCCTTGAAATACAAAATGTATTCGAATTCGCCGGCGATCAGTGACAATTTGTAAGTTTTCGGCCAATATTAATATTAAGTCCCTGGGATTGTTTACTTTCTTTGAGATTTTAAAGCTTTAATTCTAAACTTCGGAATACTGAAATCTGATTGGCTAATTTTTGTTTTGGACCATTCGGTCCTTCGCCTATGAGTGATGCCACAGTAATTAAGCTGTTATCAAATCTGAAGTTTGTAGTTACAGTGCCATTAAATTTAGTTTGAGCTTGCTTATATGAAAACCAAACTTTCACATGTCAGTTTTATAATTAAAATCTTTTATATATCATTTAAAAAACATACTTTACTCTGCATTGTGATTATACTTTTTATAGAAATTTGTTTTTGTCCAAAAGGCTAGTTTGGTAGGAAACACGAAGATCTAAATTCCGTTTTTATAACTGTAGTCTAATTTCCTTTCCGTCAACTTTCCTGTCCCTATTTTTAGAACTGTCGAGGTTTGGTATGCTTGAGCTAAACTTTCAGAGTCACCTAATGGTAATGGCTGCTTCTAGTAACTCAACTGTGCAATTATTTGTTTTAATATTTTTGATTTCTGTCTTATGGAGCCCAAATAATAGCCCAAACATATTCAATTTTATTTCCCCGATATTAAATATGGCCAACAATTTTCACCGATAAGTCGAACAAAAAGTGAAAGACCAAAAAAATTAACAGAACGCTTGAAGCTTGTTAAAAAACATGTTAAAACAAACGAATGTGAGGCTAGCATCGGGAGAAAGGTTACCAAGCGGTAAAAGGGACTGAAAACATCTGAGCCAAAATTCAAAGACTTGAAGACATTACAAAAAAAAACTTTCCTCACCTTAAACACAAGCAAACAAAAACTATTTCCGCTCATCAAACGACGAGCAGCAACAAAAACATGAAATTTTATAGAAATAAGTTGGTAAAAATAAAAAAACAAGCAAATTTCCAGGACGGATATTTAAAACAAAGCTAGTCTCAAAATAAGTCTGCTGCAGTAAAGTTCCAACATTGATGAGTTGTGCGATGCTGGACAATCTTCAAACAGTAGCCACCAAAAAAAACCAGATCAATGGAATAACGCATGCTAGTCATCAAAAGTAGGTTGGAAACAATGCTAATGCAGCAAAATTAAACCAGATATAATGTGTATGCAGTAAAAGTAAACCAGACAAAATGCGGCTTCTAGCAGATTTATAAGCGGCCTTATAGCAGTCCTAAAGCGTATGTTGGCAAATCGTGAAATAATTGTTTTGATCGGGCAAGCTCGACCCAAAATTACGCGTCTATTTACTGCTGAAAAACCGGCCCTTTGTGTAGCACAAGAGGAAAAATAATTGCATATGAAAGATAACCTTCAAGCGGACTAGGAAATTAGACAAGCAAACTATATGTGGCCAAAAGAACGAATTAGGACATCGATGCAAACTTAAACACAGAGGCGAAGCTGCGCTTCGCAACACTTGCAAAAACACGACCAAAAAGCAGCTCTATCAAGCGACATAAAAAAAAGTAGAAATCAGCCTCGAATTTGCAAAAACTCGAGACTTAGCAAAAACTCGAATTAGCAAAAATCTGCGACCTAGCAAATTTAAGTCTCACGCACTAACCAATCAGGCACGGATGCTTAAAATCCCCAAAAACTAGCTTCCAATAAGGCAGCTACATATGCTAATAAATTGCCAATTTTATGCAGCAAAAGTAGCACCAAATACAACAATTTTGGATGTATTAAATTGCAAATCAAATAAGCAATTATGCATTTTGAAAAATTGCGAGATATATTGAGTTAGAAAATTTCTGAAATCGAGATTTTATTATGTCGTTTGAAACAAATAGTTTTATTCGGTTCATTTGATGAATTAAAAATGCATCAACTGTGTAAACTTATAACTATTCGAATGTCAAATCACATATTATCAATAAGCTGTAAAGTTGCAAGAAATAAGCTGTCATGCCAATTCGATGCAGCAAATATTGCTGCTTCAAGTCGCAACAATATTTGCGACCTAGCGCAACAAAAGTCGCAACAATATTTGCGACTTAGGTTGGAAAAAAGAAAGTTCGTACTATAACACTTTGCTTCGCAAGTGTAATTAAGAGTAATTACACAAAATTAGCCTGTTATTGTGTCTGAAATTTGTTTATAGACTGCAATTAACTTTTGTTTGAGCGTTATTAACGGTAAATCAAACTTTCTTATGTCACAAAAGTTTATAAAAAAATTCAGATTTAAGTTTTGTAAACCATTTAAGATGAATACTTTGCTCTGCAAAGTAGTTATGTATTTTTTTGAAAAAAATTATTTTCGATCAAAATGCTAGTTTTGCAGAAAAAATGAACGTCTTTTTAATTGCATTCTATTAGTGTCCTTTGATTTCCGTTTAAATTCCTGTCCTCTTTTTATTGTTGTCAGAAGTTCGATATGCTTAAGCTAATCTTTGCTCGGTTTCGGCGTCACTTAGTTGTAACTGCTGCTTCTAGAAACTCAAAAGTGCTATTTTTGTCTTAATACTTTTATTTCTGTCGTATGGAGCGCAATTAATAGCCCAAAAAATTTCAAATTGATTTCCACGATATTAAATGGATACCTATGTCCAACATTTTCAATCGATTGAAATTGAACACAGGGGCGAAGCGGAGCTTGGCACCATTGGCAATACAAAACACGAAAGCCGACAAAAAACTGATGAAGGTAGTTTAAAAAAACATGCTAAAACAATAGAATGCAAAGTCAGTGGTAACAAAGCTGAAAAAATTTTACCAAACCCCTGAATCAAACTTCCAGGCTAATATGCTCAAAACATGTTTGTTGCAGTGAAGTTCCAACAGTGATGAGTCGCGTGACGCTTGATTCCAGGAGATGAGTCCTGTGAGCAAAATTTTTAAGAAGAACGAGTCTAGTATCCGATTGTTATAACCTTGGTAATCTCAAGGTTTAGAAACTTCGACGGAAAAACATCAAGAAAAAAACGGTTATTTCTTTCAGCAATTTTTGTTTGTTCGCAATTTGTTCTCAGTAGTAGCAAACAAATAAATCATCAACAAGGACACAAGCTAGAAAACGGCAAAAGTTCGCTCTAATCAAAAAAGTAGAAAAAACAAAACAAGAAAAAACTTTGCTATTTGACGGAATCGAACTCCCGCCCGCGAGAGAAAGAGTCAAACGTCTAAGCATCTGCGCTATGGTCGCTGGAAAATCTTCAAACAATAGCCACGAAAAAACCAGATAAATAAAAAAAATACTAATGCAGTAAAATTAAGTCAGATAAACAAATAAATAAATTAAGTCAGTAGTAGCAAACAAATAAATCATCAACAAGGACACAAGCTAGAAAACGGCAAAAGTTCGCTCTATTCAAAAAAAGTAGAAAAAACAAAACAAGAAAAAACTTTGCTATTTGACGGAATCGAACTCCCGCCCGCGAGAGAAAGAGTCAAACGTCTTAGCATCTGCGCTATGGTCGCTGGAAAATCTTCAAACAATAGCCACGAAAAAACCAGATTAATAAAAAAAATACTAATGCAGTAAAATTAAGTCAGATAAAATGCTAATGCAGCAAAAGTGAAGAATATAAAACATTGATGCAGCAAAAGTAAGCCAGATAAAAAGCTATTGCTACAAAAGTGTCATCCAACGAGAACTTTTATTTGCGAATTAGGTTTAAAAAAAGGACTTCCTAATGTGACACTACGCTTCGCAAGTGTAATAAATGACAAACTGAAATTTTCAACAAAGAAGAAAGAAGCGAGTGGACCTTTGGACTATATGTGATACATCCAAAAGTTGTCTAGGTTGGCTAGGTTTTTAGCTGACCGAAGATTTTAGCAGAGTCAAAGTAATTCAGCACGAATGGTATTGTGCACGTAAATCAATCAGTATGTGATACTAATTTAAATTTATCACTTTTAAAAATGGTAGATTTATTGAGGCACTATAGAAAGCAACTAAACAAAATAGCATAAATTATTTTCCAGCTAAACTACGCATTGCCGCGCGCTTTTTGTGACTTTGTTTGTTTGGCGTTAATGACAGTTCTGTAGAAAAACTTCTATATCGAGCGCTACGCCCTCTAAGGCATAGACGTTTGCTAGCTGTGATATGGCCATTTTTTCTTTAATTTTCAAAGCAAAAGACGAACAATAAAAGTTGAGATAGTCTTTTGTCGTTTTCAATTGTACCCAAACTTTCGGTCTCTAACCATGAAGCAGCTTGAACTTCTCGTAAGTAATCCTAAAAGGTGAAATCTGATTGGTTAAAACGCAACTGTACATATTCTTCAGAAGCTCATTTTTTATGCTATTTTATCTTTATGCTCAAGTTACGGTCCCCAGTTTTGTTGATAATTGTCTTGAAAAAAGTATGGGAAAATGGATTGCAGAAAAACACTAAGTTGAAGCTCTTTGAATTTCAAGAATCTTTTGATATCGACAGTTTTTTCATAAGCAAACAAAATATAGAAAACCTGGTCAATATGTAATTTTTTATTCCGCTGGAAGTCTAAAAATTAAAATCCTTTTCGAACCTAAACTAAAAGTCATTCAGGTTTTTCTAAGTCATTCGCATTTTCGTAACTTAGAAAACTCAATTCATCTTTCTTTATGCTTTAATTCAACATAATTTTAACAGAGGCCAAGCTGAGCTTCACACCACTTGCGATTTTTAATCGAAAAAAAAAAGAATATACGAAGTCAAAGCTAGTAAAATTACAAATAGCTAAAAAAAACACTAAAACCAACTACGATGTAACTTGAGTACTGGAAAAAAAATTATACGATGTAGCAACTAAGCCGACAGAACGTAAGCAGACAAATACAAAGCTGACAAATTTTTTGAAACGGAATATTTCCTGTTCGAAAAAAAAAACAGGTACTGTCAGATTCGAACTCAAGACCTCTACCACCCAGGCGTAGTCTTTACATCCAGACCAAGTGACCAGATATGCAGAAATATGAAGTTACTGGAGCAGGACTTGCACCTAAGAAGCTTCAAATAGATCGTTGAACGTAAAAAGAGCTTCCGAAAACATGTACCAAAACCATGAAATACAACCATGAAGATAAACTGGGCTCATCTATCATGGGTTTCTTTTTCATTAATATCACTTTATCTCCAAAATCAAAATAACTAGAGCAGATAAAACTAGAGGGCAGATTTGCTACCCTATATTGTTCCCTGACAGCATCCCACCATAGGGTTGAGAACTTCAAGATCGGCTAGTTTTTTTTAATTCAAGTACTTTTAGAAAATAAAAATGAGAAAACCTTAAAAATTGCTACATCTCGGGTAACAAAACAATTTGAGCAGTCATGCTTAGAGGCCAGATTTGCAACTCCGAAGTGTACTTGACAAGCACCCGCCTTAGGGCAGAGTGTACCCTGACAGCATTTCACTATAGGGTGGAGAATTTCAAGTTCGGTTAGTTGTTTTTATATTTATGTTTTCGAACAAAAATGCATGTCTAGAAAACAAAAAAGAATTTGAGCAGTCAAATTTGAACCCCAGATTTGCAACGTTTGAGTGTATCATGACAGAATCCCACTATAGGGTTGAGAATTTCACGTTCAGTTACTTTTTTAAACTTATGTTTTAAAAAAAAACCATTGAAAAATTCATAAAAAACGTCAAATCTCGAAGACCAAAAGAATGTGAGCAGCCATACTTGGGCGCCATATTTGAAACCTCTGAGTGTACCCTGACAGCACCCTACTATAGGGTTGAGAACTTCAAGTTACTTTTTATCCAAAGCTTCTGAAAAAAATGAAATCCTAAGAAACACATTATCTCGAAAAGCAAAGAAATTTGAGCAGTCATACTTGGACGCCAGATTTGCAAATCCTGCGTTTACCCTGACAGCAACCCACTATAGGGTTGACAATTCGAAGATAAATTTAATCATTTGTGAAACAAAATTATGAAAGTTTTACATTGCGAATATCGGAAAGTTGTAGAGTTATAGCATTCGCACTCCAATGGATTTTGAATCGTCGACTTGAGTACTTAAAACAATCCTTGTAAGGCTTTGACCTTCTAATAGAAGAACATAAGGACTTGTTAACAATGTGCCAAGTGAAATTTCCAAAGCATTATACAAAAAACGATGTAGCTTAAACGTGCAAAAAAACTTTCCTTAAAACATGCAAAAAACAATATGTTGAAAAACTTAAATATTTCCGCATATGGATTTGTTAAACATATATCAAGTGAAACCCCAATTGAATATTATTTAGATCAAGATTAAGAACCGAGACCAAATTTACTGTCGTCCATCTGAGCGGCAAAGTCTGAATGAAAAATATTGATTTCTTAGCCTATTGAACTAATAAGGCTACGGGTGTTGGTAGCAGCTCTGAAATTGATGAGCTAGCTCAACAAATTGATAATAAACAGTTCAAATTTAGAGAATCCTTTACAACAATGGTATCGGAGTGCTTTATAAACAATTCAAAGTTCATGCGCTTTATGTCAAGGACATTACAATTAACATTGACCATTCTGTGAACAAATTTAGTTACGAGAAAAAGCTAACCGCAAACGTAATTAAGCAAAAAGGAATCAAAGGTTAAACCACGAAAAATCATTGACACTAAATCAAAATTGCAAGCAAAAAACAGAACGGGAAAGAAAAATCTGTAAAACTCCAACATGAAAACAAGTCGCGCACTTGTTCATCAAGTCGCGGACTTGAGCGGCAAGGCAATAATGAATAAGATTGATGTGTTAGAAGATTAAAGTATTGAGGCTGCTGGTATTGGTAGCAGCTCTGAAACTGATTAGCAAGCTCAACAAATTGATATCACAGTTGAAATTAAGAAAATTATGTACAAATATTATATCCCGAGCGCTTGACAAACATGTCAAAGTTCTTGCTGCTGATGCCAAGTCCATTAATTTACCATTTAACTATTCTGCGAACAAAATATTTACGAGAAAAAAAAGTCGTACCCGATTGCAATAGCCTTGTTTATTGTAAGGGTAATTAAGCAAAAAATAATCAAAACTCAAACCACGAAAGATCATTGACACTCATTCAATATTTCAAGCAAAAAAATACAAAAAGGAAAAGAAAATTTTTTAAAACTCAGAGTTTGTTTACAATCAACATGAAAACAAGAACGGGAATTTAAAATGCACACATGCTCAAAATATGTGTTGATCAGATATCCCAATAAACATTCCAACTGTAGGCCCAATTGATTGATGTGATTTTTTAAACATTTGTAATCTGAAAAAACCTATGTTCAAGTCTCATACTGCTTGCTGATCGCAGTGTAAATAAGGATAGCCGGTTACTGTGCTAATAGCAGAGAATGTTCCGACCATAGTTTTACAAATACAAAAAAAAAATTCAAACAGGGCTCGTTTTTTGCGTTTGGCGCAAAAAAGATCTGAACGAAAAAATAAAATTAGGCATATTCGACAGCCATAGTCGAATAAGCCAATTGGAAAACATATTTGAGTGAAAAAGACTTAAAAAAAAACTAAAAAAAATCGTTAAATTTTTTTAACGAAAGTTCACAAATTTTTCCTATTTTTTTCTGAATTTTTGAACATTTTGATTATCAAAATGGCGCTAAATACAAAAACAAGCAAAGGGTTTTGAATTAACCATCGGTATAAAGTATAGAGAAATACTGAAAGTGTACATGTCTATGCTGGAATGATATTCGATGAGAAATGTTTATTGATTGTGGCACAAAATGTTTATGTCGGTGTCTCGGGTACTACAGGTATTGCTGTTTCTTCCGGTGTCCTCTCAAGGCTATCACGCTAAATAAAACCAAAAACTAACTTTGCTAAAAAAAAAAACGGCTCGAAAAAAATAATTGAGCCATTGAAAGCCTCCACGCTGACCTTATTAGCTGAAAATTAGACAAAAAATCAATGTTTCAAACCGGTTTTTCTCACTGAGAATTTTTTGATGCCGCTTGAATCACGACTGAAAAGGCTTTAATATGATATATACCTCGGCCCATTCCGATGATTACTGGTGGTTCCTGATTTGGCGCGGAACACAAGAAAAAACTAAAACACCCGAAAACAAAGTTCCTCTGCATTTTTCAAATGGTCGGAACACTAACTTATAAAGCAATGGCAACAAATTAGTCATGCTTTAATTTTGCCTGGCAAGCATTATTCCGGTCTGTTTTAACTAAGCCACCAGACTCGCTTTCGAAATCCAAAATATGCATAGAAATATTTAAATTTGGGCTTAAGTATGCACACTCGCGCTTTTATTTACACACTTTTTATCACTTTGATACAACGGAGTTCACGTTGCTTTTCGAAAACTGTTGCTGCATGTTAGCTACTTCTTGAAGCTGTGATACTTTAGTTTGAATCATCATTTGACAGACATTTTGCATATCAATCTTCTGGTTCAAGATTCCCTGAGCTTTAGCTGTTTCTTCACTAACGAAATCAATACGTTTCTGTAGAAATTGGCAAGCTTTATCGGAGTTCATTTCGACATAGTAACCAGTCCCTGCATCAATCAGAACTTTGCTAGCATTTCTCAGTTTACCGGGTACGTACAGGGAGTCAGTCAGGGGAACTAAAATTTGTTTGCCCTCATTTTCAGCTTTCATTCCGTTGCTAACTGCTTTATGGCTGTTTATAAATCTCTGCTGGGCAAACTTCAAGCTCGAAAGAGAGTGTTCTATAAGTTCTGCTTCTCTGACAATTTGTTGTCTAACAACTCCCAGTTGTTCCAAATCCAAACTGGCGAAATCAATTTTGTTCATAGCAGCAGAGTCTCCACTGGCATTAGGAATTGAAACCTTCTTCGAACTCATCTCTCTGAATCAGTAAAACTCAATCAAAGCTACAACAAGAAGGGCAAAGCTAGGAGCCAACGGAAATAACTAAATCTTACAATCGACCAGAATTGTGCATAAAAAATCGACGGACAAAAACAAGTACTCACACAGAGGCGAAGCGCAGCTTCGCATCACTTGCGATACAAAGCGTACCAATGCAAGCTACTAATTTAGAGTACCAATGCAAGCTACTAATCGTCATTTAGATCAGTTTATTGTAAAAATCCTGACGATGCACATAGTTGCGAAAAAGTTTGAAATTTACTTTTTAGCAAAAATTTCTGCAAGCTACTAAATTCCGTTTTCTTCGAAAGTTAATTAATACCTTTACTTGAACATTTCACAGCTTGTGGTCTGTGAAATGTACATAACTAAGTGAAAAAACTGAAACTACTTATAATTCGATCACAGAAAAACAGACGAGAGAAACACAACCACAAGCACTAAGCACGCTTTTGGTATTTTCCGGTTGGACGCCAACCGATCTGAAAACAAAAATGGCAAAGGAAATTGACATAAAATATCAACAATTATTTTGGAAATACGGAATAATCAATCTAAGAAAAACAGAAAACAAACACAGCCACTAAGCACTCTTTTAGTATTTCCCTAGCGTCCAAAAAGCCACAACGCATGGTTAGACGCCAATTGATCCGCAAACAAAAACACCAAAGGAAGTAGTTGTCATAAAAAAATTCAATAATGTTTTTGGAAAAAAGAAAAAATTTAATCTCAAAAAAAACAGACGAGGAACACAACCTTACCATCAAGTAAGATTAGTATTTTCCGAGCGTCCACTAAGCCATCAATACATGATTAGACGCCAATTGATCCGAAAACCAAAAGAACGAAAATAATAATTGTTAAAACAAGTCAACATATTTTGGAAAATACGAAAATTCAACCTCAGAAGAATAGACAAAAAAGACAACCATTACCATTAAGCAAGCTTTTAGTGTATTTTAAGCGTTCAATTAACTGATAACTTGTAGTTAGACGACAAACAATCCGAAAACAAAAAATGTCAAAGCAAATTGTTGTTTTTGAGTTCGTTAAAATTGTAAATTCAAACAAACGTTTTCGCACATTTTTCTGCATCTTCAGGTTTTAAAAATCTGTACCGGAAATTATAGAAAGTCTCATACACGATTTATTTCTAAAACTTTTTGACCAATCAAATTTAAACAACTTTAATTACATGAAAAATTACGTAATCATTTATAACATTTTCCTGTAAATTTCTGAGGTTTTTTAGATTTTGTTCTTTCATGGTTATAAAATTTGAATTTGGGAATAATTTTGATCCTGACATGTCATTTTTTTTAACTTTCAGCCATGTTGTACATAGACTATAATATAAGTGTTGATTCCCGGCTCCTGAATTCATCGCGTGTTGATCTTTGGCCTCTCCCTCCGAATATGCAAAGCCTCTAAAGTGAGTAGCTTATGAGTGTTGGCTGATTGGTCCATTATCTCTGACTTCAGCTCAGCAGTACCGCCTACCTCCTTACTACATTCTAACAAATGTAGCCCTACTCGAGAGTCCCCTTTGCGGTGTTCGTCGACCATCGTGGCTAAATGTCGGACTGTCTGACCGACTTAGGTGGAGTTACATCCACAACATGTGAGCTTATACACCGTTTTGGATCTCAGTTCACAAGCAAAGAAAGTTTCGAGGGATGGCGAGCATGTTTTTCTTTTTTTTGTTGTAAAAACTATTTGTGCCCCGGATACTTGCCGAACCTTTGCAGCTAACAGTTGAGATGAATTGCCTCGATAATGCATTGTAAAAGGGGGTGAGTCTTTTAACCATTTATCATTTCTCGGTTCAGATGCCTTCATCTCTAAATTTTTCTTTACCTCAATGATCTTGTTGAGAGTTTCAAACACTACCCTGTCCGACCAATTTTTCAGATAAGGATTTTCAATCCATTATTTCCAATCTTTTTTCCAATGCCTGGTCAAAATTTTCCAGTGTTGAGGTACTTCTGAAAACCCTATGAAATCCCGTCAAAAACGTTTCTTTTGAACTGCAAAGCTGCGCAACCTCTGGAATTTAGAATGGTGCCGGTATGAATGGGTTTTTGGTACCACCCACATGTGACTTTTTCCTTAGTCCACATTGACATTGAAATCCAAAACGGCCAAATTACCGTTACTATCAAGTTCTTCTATGGTGAACTGCACGTTTGGATGCAACTTATTGGCAGCCTAAACTATCCCAGGATCGCCCTTGACAGTTCTAACTATGTCATCCACATATCTTGAAAATTTTTTAACACCATTCTCAGTCCGATTTGCTTCCTGTTGTTTTTTTGCAAGTAATGCAATACCATACTATTTCAGCGATGTCTACATATTCGGATTCCAATATGTTACCACACCCTAAGTGAAACCAAGTTAAACAAGCTTCAATTTCTACACCTTTAGTCCGATATGTCATCTTTTTCTGACATCCAGGGCAGACCTCATTGTTACTTTCATTTAGCACAGTCAATTTTGGTACATCTTTCTTTAATACAGGATCGTAATCTTTAAGCCATAAATTGGCCAATGTTACTGCAAGGGAGGCGCCCATTATTGAACCGTCTTTTTGTACAAACCAAAAACCATTGCATTTAAAGTGTACCTTACTCACTGCCAAAGTCAGTAGTTTTTTCGTAGTCTTGCGAGATGTTTCCGGAGGCTTGACTTGCTCATATAGTCTCCTCAGGGCTAATTCAGTTTTCTCCAAGATCTCTCTGGCCATTTGAGTGTTCGTTTCTATGTTTGCCCCCTCAATTTCCTCAAAGTACTTTACTAATGTTTTATTTAGGTTGTCATATCAGTTACCAGGTTAGGAAGGGACGGGACGAAGTGGTGTGCCTTGTTTATGTATTTTTGCTAATCCATACAGTCTAGCCGGCTGCGCCCCCGTTGATCTCAACCTAGTATACAGTTTTTCGCTAATCTCGTCCTTATTTTTCATGGCGAGTAATTTTTTGCTTATGTCTTTTTCAATTTTTTTGATCACGCTGTCTGTCAGATTCTTCCTCTCACTAATTGTTCTGCCTGTAATAAACCTTCCAGTTTCTTCTTATATGTCTCCTTTTTCGTTACACAAAAACCCGCTCCCTTATCAAACGACACTGCCAGAAGACCGTTGTCCTTCAAACACTTTCTGGCTTTTTCAACACCTTTGTCTGAGGGGTTCTGTTTCTCATTTTTAGCATATATCTTTGCAGCTGCTTCAATCTCACATAATTTTTCTCCGGGTTAGGAAGTGTCAAAGAAAGGTTTCTCCGGGCTATCAATGTCCTCAAGGAAATGAATTTCATTGAATTTGTCTCGTACCGGATGTTTTGCTCCAAAATTTAAGACTTCCTGCACCCAAAATGGCAAAATCACATCATCTAAAATTCTAACTGACCTTTTATCCAAGTGTTTTAATGGTCTATCCTGTCTTTTTGAAAGCTTTTTAAGCTTTTTCTTGTGTCGGTTATTGACACTACACCTTGCTTGATGGTTCAGATAGAATATTACCGAAGGCAACCACTTCTTAGCTATTCCCCTTCTCACTACCTGCCTTGCTTTTGCTAGGTTACGCGATGCCTTGGCCCAATCCGCATTTGCTTGGTTTTTCTCAGGTTGATAGCTGTGCACCGCTTGGTCTCAAAAGTTTCAGTTGATAGCTGTGCACCGCTTGATCCCAAAAAAAACACCCTTATCAGGCACGCGAAACCGTTAAAAGTCTGGTATAATGTCGTTATCGAGACCTTTTCTCAGAAATTTAATTCTCAGGAAACTGCTATGAAATTTATTAAAATTTTTTAAATAGTCTAACACAAGTTTCCAAATTATTTTTCTATTCAGGACCAATCTAAGGAGTGGTGTTGGCAGCAAAACTGCGGTCATCTCTTCTTTGCAGGCCAAGAGCCCTTAAACTCATGTAGCACTCAGCAAAGAAAAAACTCAGCAAAGAAATAATTGTGAAGTTCAACAAACTAATGAATACTGGAAAAATCTCAAGCGCAATAGCTGAACTAACGGAAACATCCAAAGGCGTTTTTTCGCTGGACGAGATCGTCAAGGGTAAGACAGTAGAACAGGCTCTTATTGAGTAGCACCCACCATCTGAACCAATTGATGAGAACTATATTACACCAGTCTCAAATGAAAGACTTCCTTTCCATCCATTGATAATTAATCAGATTAGCGGTCAACATATCAAGAAAGCAGCCAGGAGAACGCTCGGATCTCATGGACCATCTGGCCTTGATGCAAACAAATGGAGGCGTATTTTAGCACGCTTCGCTCAATAATCAGTTGAGATTTCAGAATTAATAGCTAAAATTGCCTAAAAAATGGCTACCAAAGAACTAAATCCAGACAACTAACGGAACCATTTAACGCATGTAGATTAATACCCTCAAATAAAAATCCTAACATTGAAGCTACATTGAAACAACAACAACACAACAAGTTCCAAAATTGAAAAATTTTGACGAAAACATCAGATTATTTGAAATACTTTGGCATTTTAGCATGAAAATAAACTTCAAAACAAAAATTTGGGAAAATTTGGAAAACTAACAAACTCTCATCATAAAATTGGCGGGATATTTAAATTTGATTGCATAAAATAAATGAAGTAACAATTTGATATATAGTTTTTAATGAGTGTGTTTGACATTTTTTATATTTTTGATCATTACGTACATATTAGTTAAATTTTTAAACCTGAAGATGCACTAAATATGTGCAAAACCTTTGTTCAGCCTACAGTTCTTAGGTAATCGAATCCAGGAGTAAAATACTTAGGCCTAAGAGAAGTTATGCGTTAGATAAAACGCCGAACAATTACCAAAAGCCTAAAAATTGAACTCTTGTCGCTCGGTTCAAACTACCAACTCTGTCTAGGACAAAAATGTGGCCTTGAATATGCGATCCACACGCTAAAACATCAATACTGCAAATCCTTCACCGTTGCTGTCTCACTGACAGAGTAAAAAACGCTTTCAACTCGCTAAATCGAAAGCTGGAATTGAAAAATATAGTAAATACCTGCCCATCTCTTTAAACAACGATTAAGAACTTAAATCCGTCAAACTGTTCGTTAACAAAAAAACATCTGTTCTCAAGAAGCGACAACCCAGGGTGATCCACTAGCAATGACCATGTACGGTCTAGCCATAAAACCCCTAATAAATTTTTTTATCAGCAGACAACGTAATCCAGAAATGTTACGCAGACGACGGAAACGCGGTCGGTAAATTAAGCAATCTACGAACCGTCCTCAATAAAATTGTATCTTTAGGTACATTTTTTTGGCTGCCACGTTAAATCAATCAAATGCCAACAAATGAAAACTCGTTGAAGCTGAGAAAACCTTCGAAAAAACAGGAATCACTATAAAAGCAAGCGCCCGAGTGCTTGGTTCAGTTATAAGAACAGAATCTGATAGTAAAAAATCCCTCGAGTTTCAACAGAATGTGCAAGTCAAAATTTTGAAAAAACTAATGAAAATTGCTAATACTTTTATGCCCCAAAAAGTTTATGCCGGCTATACTATAAGAATTCAAGAAAAGGTTTCTTTTCTAACCAGGACAACGCCTAACAGTATGGAAAACTTAGAAATATTTGCAAAGATTATCAAAGAACAACTAATACCAACCCTAGTCGGTAAAGACACATTTAACCCCCAGTTCCATGAGATATCTACCTTACCCCTTAAAATGGGCGGCTCAAACAAAAAGCTGCCAACCGACCATGAAAGCTTTCTAGAATGATCTAAGGAAACATCACTGGTATTGGAATGTCAAGATCCTGTTACAGCATTAACAGAGCAAGAAAAGTTTTATATGAAACATAGAAAATTGAAAACTGATAGAACAAACCGAAAGAAAACAAACCTCCTTAACTCCTTAACTGAAACTGATAAATACGAAATCGACTTGGCTTTTAAAAAGGCAAGTCTAAATGGCTAAATGCTTTAAATGGCTCAATGCTTTACCACTGAGCAGATACAACTTCAAACTGAACAAATCAGAATTCAGAGATGGTATTTACTTGGGATACGGATGGGAACCGACCAAAACCCCACTCACTGGTGCATGTAGTGCTAAAAACGCTTTCAACTCGCTAAATCGCCAAAAACGCTTTCAACTCGCTAAATGGAAAGCTGGCATTGAAAATATCGTACATACCTGCCCATCTCTTTAAACAGCGATTAAGAACTAGTGATTAAACCCATCAAACTGTTCGTTAACAAAAAAAAACATCTATTCTCAAGAAGCGACAACCCAGGGGGATCCACTAGCAATGACCATGTACGGTCTAGCCATAAAACCCCTAATAAATTTTTTATCAGCAGACAACGTAACCCAGAAATGGTACGCAGACGACGGAAACGCGGTCGGTAATTTAAGCAATCTACGAACCGTCCTCAATAAAATTGTATCTGTAGGTACATTTTTTTGGCTGCCACGTTAAAGCAATCAAATGCCAACAAATGAAAAACTCGTTGAAGCTGAGAAAACCTTCCAAAATACAGGAATCACTATAAAAGCAAGCGCCCGAGTGCTTGGTTCAGTTATAAGAAGAGAATCTGATAGTAAAAAATTCCTCGAGTTTCAACAGAATGTGCAAGTCAAAATTTTGAAAAAACTAATGAAAATCGCTAATACTTTTATGCCCCAAAACGTTTATGCCGGCTATACTATATGAGTTCAAGAAAAGGTTTCTTTTCTAACCAGGACAACGCCTAACAGTATGGAAAACTTAGAAATATGTGCGAAGATTATCAAAGAACAACTAATACCAACCCTAGTCGGTAAAGACACATTTAACCCCCAGTTCCATGAGATATCCACCTTACCCCTTAAAATGGGCGGCTCAAACATCAAGCTGCCATCCGACCATGAAAGTTTTCTAGAATGATCTAAGGAAACATCACTAGTATTAGACTCTCAAGATCCTGTTACAGCTTTAACAGAGCAAGAAAAGTTTTATATGAAACATAAAAAATTGAAAACTGATAGAACAAACCGAAAGAAAATAAACCTCCTTAACTCCTTAACTGAAACCAATAAATACGCAATCGACTTGGCTTTTAAAAAGGCAAGTCTAAATGGCTAAATGCTTTAAATGGCTCAATGCTTTACCACTGAGCAGATACAACTTCAAACTGAACAAATCAGAATTCAGGGATGGTATTTACTTGGGATACGGATGGGAACCGACCAAAACCCCACTCACTGGTGCATGTAGTGCTAAAAACGCTTTCAACTCGCTAAATCACCAAAAACGCTTTCAACTCGCTAAATGGAAAGCTGGCATTGAAAAATATCGTACATACCTGCCCATCTCTTTAAACAGCGATTAAGAACTAGTACTTAAACCCATCAAACTGTTCGTTAACAAAAAAAAAACATCTATTCTCAAGAAGCGACAACCCAGGGGGATCCACTAGCAATGACCATGTACGGTCTAGCCATAAAACCCCTAATAAATTTTTTATCAGCAGACAACGTAACCCAGAAATGGTACGCAGACGACGGAAACGCGGTCGGTAATTTAAGCAATCTACGAACCGTCCTCAATACAATTGTATCTTTAGGTACATTTTTTTGGCTGCCACGTTAAAGCAATCAAATGCCAACAAATGAAAAACTCGTTGAAGCTGAGAAAACTTTCCAAAATACAGGAATCACTAAAAAAGCAAGCGCCCGAGTGCTTGGTTCAGTTATAAGAACAGAATCTGATAGTAAAAAATTCCTCGAGTTTCAACAGAATGTGCAAGTCAAAATTTTGAAAAAACTAATGAAAATCGCTAATACTTTTATGCCCCAAAACGTTTATGCCGGCTATACTATAAGAGTTCAAGAAAAGGTTTCTTTTCTAACCAGGACAACGCCTAACAGTATGGAAAACTTAGAAATATGTGCGAAGATTATCAAAGAACAACTAATACCAACCCTAGTCGGTAAAGACACATTTAACCCCCAGTTCCATGAGATATCCACCTTACCCCTTAAAATGGGCGGCTCAAACATCAAGCTGCCATCCGACCATGAAAGTTTTCTAGAATGATCTAAGGAAACATCACTAGTATTAGACTCTCAAGATCCTGTTACAGCTTTAACAGAGCAAGAAAAGTTTTATATGAAACATAAAAAATTGAAAACTGATAGAACAAACCGAAAGAAAATAAACCTCCTTAACTCCTTAACTGAAACCAATAAATACGCAATCGACTTGGCTTTTAAAAAGGCAAGTCTAAATGGCTAAATGCTTTAAATGGCTCAATGCTTTACCACTGAGCAGATACAACTTCAAACTGAACAAATCAGAATTCAGGGATGGTATTTACTTGGGATACGGATGGGAACCGACCAAAACCCCACTCACTGGTGCATGTAGTGCTAAAAACGCTTTCAACTCGCTAAATCACCAAAAACGCTTTCAACTCGCTAAATGGAAAGCTGGCATTGAAAAATATCGTACATACCTGCCAATCTCTTTAAACAGCGATTAAGAACTAGTACTTAAACCCATCAAACTGTTCGTTAACAAAAAAAAACATCTATTTTCAAGAAGCGACAACCCAGGGGGATCCACTAGCAATGACCATGTACGGTCTAGCCATAAAACCCCTAATAAATTTTTTATCAGCAGACAACGTAACCCAGAAATGGTACGCAGACGACGGAAACGCGGTCGGTAATTTAAGCAATCTACGAACCGTCCTCAATAAAATTGTATCTTTAGGTACATTTTTTTGGCTGCCACGTTAAAGCAATCAAATGCCGACAAATGAAAAACTCGTTGAAGCTGAGAAAACCTTCGAAAATACAGGAATCACTATAAAAGCAAGCGCCCGAGTGCTTGGTTCAGTTATAAGAACAGAAACTGATAGTAAAAAATTCCTTGAGTTTCAACAGAATGTGCAAGTCAAAATTTTGAAAAAACTAATGAAAATTGCTAATACTTTTATGCCCCAAAACGTTTATGCCGGCTATACTATAAGATTTCAAGAAAAGATTTCTTTTCTAACCAGGACAACGCCTAACAATATGGAAAACTTAGAAACATGTGCAAAGATTATCAAAGAACAACTAATACCAACCCTAGTCGGTAAAGACACATTTAACCCCCAGTTCCGTGAGATATCTACCTTACCCCTTAAAATGGACGGCTCAAACATCAAGCTGCCATCCGACCATGAAAGCTTTCTAGAATGATCTAAGGAAACATCACTAGTATTGGAATCTCAAGATCCTGTTACAGCATTAACAGAGCAAGAAAAGTTTTGTAGGAAACATAAAAAATTGAAAACTGATGGAACAAACCGAAAGAAAACAAACCTCCTTAACTCCTTAACTGAAACAGATAAATACGCATTCGACTTGGCTTTTAAAAAGGCAAGTCTAAATGGCTAAATGCTTTAAATGGCTCAATGCTTTACCACTGAGCAGATACAACCTCAAACTGAACAAATCAGAATTCAGAGATGGTATTTACTTGGGATACGGATGGGAACCGACCAAAACCCCACTCACGTATGCGTGTGGTGCTAGTTTTAATTTGACACATGCCTTACACTGTGCAAAGGGCGGTTACGCACACATAAGACTCAATGAAATCAGGGACACATTCGCTAACCTCATGAACGAGGTTTGGCATGCATTGAGATTGAGCCAAAACTACAGCGTTGCCAGGCCAGGCAAAAGCTTTGTCAACAATTTAAGTACAACTTAGGATGAGGCACGACTTGACATTAAAACAAGCAGACTCTGGGGTTGAAAATTAAGCCGCGCAATCTTTGATGAGAAAATTTTCAACCCCCAGGCCAAAACATTGCAAAAACCGAATAAAGACACATACAAATATCACGAAAAACTGAAGAACTTCAAATATCAGCAACGAGCTTTAAACGCATAGCAGAGTAGCTTCTGCTCGCTAATTTTAGGATGCACCGGTGGCGCTGTTCCAACAGCTACACGGACGATGCAGCGATTTTTTCCAAACTAATTGAAAAAAGACAAGAAGGCTACCCAGAATCGATAAATGACATAAGAACTAAAATAAGCTTTGCATTACTTGTGAACTTGTGATTTTTCACTTTTTTGTTAGACGCCAATTTTTCTCATTAAAAGAACTTGGAGCGATTGAAAATTTGAGATTTTAGTCTTTTTATTGTAGAGACGGAAGTGTCAATGTTCCTGAATTTGTTTGAGAAATTATGATGTCTGAGAAGTGACTTCATTAATTAACGATGATGATACTAAGACAAACTCGTCAAATGGTAGAATTTTGTGGGATCTAATTGCCAAGATTATATGACAAGCATATAGGAACGAATCAGAGAATGTCCATAATATTGCTCAGCTAATACCAGTGATATTAAAGAGCAAAACGGTGAAACGCGAGGTAATCAGAAAAATTTTGCATCTCTTGACACCAGTTCGAAAATGATTCAAAGAAACCGAGTCTAACTTTTAAAAATTTTACAGAAAAATCCAACTTCTGTAGAGTACTGTGGCTACTTCAAGGTGTATGATATTGAGAAGAAGTTGAATTTTTGAAACTTGATTTTGCTTAAGTCAAAATTAGCAGCTGCACGGAAACTCACAGTGATACCCGCGCCGTACTGCAAGAGAATGCTGCTCAGGAAAAACGAGTGAGTTTTAAAAATAAGCTGACAAAACTCTAATTGATCAAAAATTGTTCACCATGTCGGAAAATCATCAATAAATCAAATAAAATGTTAAAATCAAGGTTTATTGTGAAAAACAGTACGACAATGAATTCATTGCTACATTTTTTGAATCGGGCTATAATTTTGCAATTATTATTGCACAAAAAGACGGAATTGTACCAATTTCATTGGAAAATTTGAAACAAAAACGAGCTAACAAAACCTAAAACACTTCAGTAAAACATCATTTTTTAATTTCACAGAAGACAAATTGTAGTTGGAAGGACTCAAAAGTTTATATATGTTAAAATTAACGGGTAAGACCTAGAAGAACTCCAAATCAATGGATAACTGAAACGATAATTAAAAAAGAATAGAGTTAAGTTTGGCAACGGCATGTTGGGTCTCCGAGATGTTATTAACGGAGGCATTCATCGGCTCTAACGACTTCAAAAGCTACTTAATACACTTTGAGCTATTAGCTGAACTACAAAACTAGAAACGTGCAGCAAATGGAACCAAAACTGTTGAACGGTCGCATTTTTTTTGCGTGAAGATTACCAATAGTCATCCGAGGCCGGCTATTGCATTGCGTGCAGCAAGCAAGTAAAAAATTAACAGAATTTCTGGGGGATTTGCAGAAACTGGGGCTAAAGTTGTACCCAGACGAGTCCTAAAACATTTGGGATCACTAAGTGCTACGATATTGTCTCGAAAGAATCCATCACAGTCAAGTTAGTATTAAGCTACGCAAGGTAATTAGAGATATGAACATCGCAAAAAATTTAGAGCGGGACTTCACCTGGAAGCTGTCATTAGAATTAACGAAGAAAAACAAAAGCCGCGAATAGCAGCCATGCGGAGGGATGAAACAGAAATTCTAACAGACTTGGTGAACAGAATTGTTCGACAGATGTCGGTCGACAGTGAAAAGAATACCCGAAGCAGTGACGGTCGAAGTGACAGCATTCACTAGGGAAGAACGCGATGCGAAGGGAACCGATATAGGGAGCAAGGTTCAGGAGATCGAGCAAGAACTCTTACACCAAATACGTGCGAACGAAATGAAAATTCAAAAAGGGAAATTATTTACCGACTATGTAAGCAAGAAGGTCGTTGGGCAAAAAACTGCCGTAATTGTTTTACTTGTGGTAGCTCTACCCACATTAAGCGAAGCTGTTCTCGGATTAAAAGAAGGATTAAACCAACATAATCAGGTATCGCTCCACTGTTGAAACTAAATGTTACATTTCAGCGGCAAATTGGTAACGGGACTGTTAGGCAGCGGGAGAAGCATTGCGCTCATAAATTTCCACAACTTTGAACGGCCTGGAAAATCGGGAAGCATCAAGGCTTTTAATAGTAAGGTTTCAGCGGCAACAATACGGCGCTGAAAATAGTTGGCAGTGTGTACACCAAAATCTAAATTCAACCAAATTTTGAAGAGTTCGACCACGAGTTAATGATAACGGTTGATAACTGCTTACCTTGCCTTCTTGATTTGGATTTTATGATAGATCAATCAAAAATTATAATCTGATTATTGGCGAAAAAAAAAACAAAATTCTGGACAGCATTTTCAATATCCGAAGAAAAAACTGCAATATCCATGACTTTGCTATAGCAAAGAGAATTGATTGAGCACCCAGCAGACACATGAAGCTAATAGAAATCGTCAACAAGGTTGAAAAGGTACCATCCTGAATAGCCAAGAAGGTTTAATCGAAGGCATACAAAATTCGAAGAGAAAATCCGACTAGCTGTTACGTTTCGCTCAAATTAACTGAAACTTTTCTAGGTTTTCTTCCCTCTGCCAGGTTTTATTCTTCTGTCTAATTAATTTTCAAAAGTCGGAATTGTGATTTCACCAATTGATGTCCAAAATATTTGTGATAAAGCTTACCTCATTGAGCCCAAAGGCAAATTAAAGCATCGTGATCAGTATAAAGATGTATTGGATGAATTTTAGTAACTAATGTTCATATGTTTGTAGGCTGATACGACACTGCAAAGTTCTCTAGCTGTTGTTGACATTTTCGGCTGTTTTTTATGATAAATTTTTGAAACAAATAACATAATACCTTTCCCTTCGGGGAACTCTTATACTACTTTTGAACATTTTCCTATTGATGATGAGTCTACACGTACATGGAAGCTGTATATTGTGTCTGATATTGCTAAAACGGTGTCTGCGCTAATTCTTTCTGATCGATTAACAAACCCTTTTTTTGGGCTGGAGTCCCTTTGAAGGTTGTATCGTTTCGTTTCAAATCAAAAAATGATTTGAATTGTCATGTAGTTTCTTTGTAAACATTCTATAAAATTCTAAACAACCTATCACTCACAATACACTTCTTTTGTTTTCAGAGGTTTCTAATTTTTTCTGAGATAATTTTTTCTGAGATATATGAGATATCTACCTTACCCCTCAAAATGGGCGGCTCAAACATCAAGCTGCCATCCGACCATGAAAGCTTTCTAGAATGATCTAAGGAAACATCACTAGTATTGGAATCTCAAGATCCTGTTACAGCATTAACAGAGCAAGAAAAGTTTTGTATGAAACATAAAAAATTGAAAACTGATAGAACAAACCGAAAGAAAACAAACCTCTTTAACTCCTTAACTGAAACAGATAAATACGCATTCGACTTGGCTTTTAAAAAGGAAAGTCTTAATGGCTAAATGCTTTAAATGGCTCAATGCTTTACCACTGAGCAGATACAACTTCAAACTGAACAAATCAGAATTCAGAGATGGTATTTACTTGGGATACGGATGGGAACCGACCAAAACCCCACTCACGTGTGCATGTGGTGCTAATTTTAATTTGACACATGCCTTACACTGTGCAAAGGGCGGTTACGCACACATAAGACTCAATGAAATCAGGGACACATTCGCTAACCTCATGAACGAGGTTTGGCATGCATCGAGATTGAGTCAAAACTACAGCCGTTGCCAGGCCAGGCAAAAACTTTTTCAACAATTTAAGTACAACTTAGGATGAGGCACGAATTGACATTAAAACGAACAGACTCTGGGGTTCACAATTAAGCCGCGCTTTCTTTGATGAGAAAATTTTCAACCCCCAGGCCAAAACATCGCGAAAACTGAATAAAGACACATACAAATATCACGAAAAGCTGAAGAACTCCAAATATCAGCAACGAGCTTTAAACGCATAGCAGAGTAGCTTCTGCTCGCTAATTTTAGGATGCACCGGTGGCGCTGTTCCAACAGCTACACGGACGATGCAGCGATTAGCCGAAAAACTATTTGAAAAAAGACAAGAAGGCTACCCAGAATCGATAAATGACATATGAACTAAAATAAGCTTTGCATTACTTGTGAACTTGTGATTTTTCACTTTTTTGTTAGACGCCAATTTTTCTCATTAAAAGAACTTGGAGCGATTGAAAAATTGAGATTTTAGTCTTTTTTTTGTAGAGACGGAAGTGTCAATGTTCCTGAATTTGTTTGAGAAATTATGATGTCTGAGAAGTGACTTCATTAATTAACGATGATGACACTAAGACAAACTCGTCAAATGGTAGAATTTTGTTGGATCTAATTGTCAAGATTATATGACAAGCATATAGGAACGAATCAGAGAATGTCCATAATATTGCTCAGCTAATACCAGTGATATTAAAGAGCAAAACGGTGAAACGCGAGGTAATAAGAATCATTTTGCATCTCCTGAAACCAGTTCGAAAATGATTCAAGGAAACCGAGTCTAACTTTTAAAAATTTTTTCAGAAAAATCTAACTTCTGTAGAGTACTGTGGCTACTTCAAGGTGTATGATATGGAGAAGAAATTGAATTTTTGAAAGTCGATTTTGCTTAAGTCAAAATTAGCAGCTGCACGGAAACTCACAGTGATACCCGCGCCGTACTGCAAGAGAATACTGCTCAGGAAAAATGCGTGAGTTTTAAAAATAAGCTGACAAAAACTCTAATTGATCAAAAATTGTTCACCATGTCGGAAAATCATCAATAAATCAAATAAAACGTTAAAATCAAGGTTTATTGTGAAAAACAGTACGACAATGAATTCATTGCTACATTTTTTGAATCGGGCTATAATTTTGCAATTATTATTGCACAAAAAGACGGAATTGTACCAATTTCATTGGAAAATTTAAAACAAAATGAGCTAACAAAACCTAAAACACTTCAGTAAAACATCATTTTTTATTTTCACAGAAAACAAATTGTAGTTGGAAGGACTCAAAAGTTTATATATGTTAAAATTAACGGGTAAGACCTAGAAGAACTCCAATTTAATGGATAACTGAAACGATAATTAAAAAAGAATAGAGTTAAGTTTGGCAACGGCATGTTGGGTCTCCGAGATGTTATTAACGGAGGCATTCATCGGCTCTAACGACTTCAAAAGCTACTTAATACACTTTGAGCTATTAGCCGAACTACAAAACTAGAAACGTGCAGCAAATGGAGCCAAAACTGTTGAACGGTCGCAATTTTTTGCGTGAAGATTACCAATGGTCTTCCGAGGCCGGCTATTGCATTGCGTGCAGCAAGCAAGTAAAAAATTAACAGAATTTCTGGGAGATTTGCAGAAACTGGGGCTAAAGTTGTACCCAGACGAGTCCTAAAACATTTGGGATCACTAAGTGCTACGATATTTTCTCAAAAGAATCCATCACAGTCAAGTTAGTATTAAGCTACGCAAGGTAATTAGAGATATGAACATCGCAAAAAATTTAGAGCGGGACTTCACCTGGAAGCTGTCATTAGAATTAACGAAGAAAAACAAAAGCCGCGAATAGCAGCCATGCGGAGGGATGAAACAGAAATTCTAACAGACTTGGTGAACAGAATTGTTCGACAGATGTCGGTCGACAGTGAAAAGAATACCCGAAGCACTGACGGTCGAAGTGACAGCATTCACTGGGGAAGAACGCGATGCGAAGGGAACCGATATAGGGAGCAAGGTTCAGGAGATCGAGCAAGAACTCTTACACCAAATACGTGCGAACGAAATGAAAATTCAAAAAGGGAAATTATTTACCGACTATGTAAGCAAGAAGGTCATTGGGCAAAAAACTGCCGTAATTGTTTTACTTGTGGTAGCTCTACCCACATTAAGCGAAGCTGTTCTCGGATTAAAAGAAGGATTAAACCAACATAATCAGGTATCGCTCCACTATTGAAACTAAATGTTACATTTCAGCGGCAAATTGGTAACGGGACTGTTAGGCAGCGGGAGTAGCATTGCGCTCATAAATTTCCACAACTTTGAACGGCCTGGAAAATCGGGAAGCATCAAGGCTTTTAATAGTAAGGTTTCAGCGGCAACAATACGGCGCTGAAAATAGTTGGCAGTGTGTATACCAAAATCTAAATTCAACCAAATTTTGAAGAGTTCGACCACGAGTTATTGATAACGGTTGATAACTGCTTACCTTGCCTTCTTGATTTGGATTTTATGATAGATCAATCAAAAATTATAATCTGATTATTGGCGAAAAAAAAACGAAACTCTGGACAGCATTTTCAATATCCGAAGAAAAAACTGCAATATCCATGACTTTGCTATAGCAGAAATGTATTGTGAGTGATAGGTTGTTTAGAATTTTATAGAATGTTTACAAAGAAACTACATGACAATTCAAATCATTTTTTGATTTGAAACGAAACGATACAACCTTCAAAGGGACTCCAGCCCAAAAAAAGGGTTTGTTAATCGATCAGAAAGAATTAGCGCAGACACCGTTTTAGCAATATCAGACACAATATACACCTTCCATGTACGTGTAGACTCATCATCAATAGGAAAACGTTCAAAAGTAGTATAAGAGTTCCCCGATGGGAAAGGTATTATGTTATTTGTTTCAAAAATTTATAATAAAAAACAGCCGAAAATGTCAACAACAGCTAGAGAACTTTGCAGTGTCGTATCAGCCTACAAACATATGAACATTAGTTACTAAAATTCATCCAATACATCTTTATACTGATCACGATGCTTTAATTTGCCTTTGGGCTCAATGAGGTAAGCTTTATCACAAATATTTTGGATATCAATTGGTGAAATCACAATTCTGACTTTTGAAAATTTATTATACAGAAGAATAAAACCTGGCAGAGGGAAGAAAACCTATATTTATTTTTTATGTTTTCAGAGGTTTCTAATTTTTTCTGAGATAATTTTTTGCTGAGATATATGAGATATCTACCTTACCCCTCAAAATGGGCGGCTCAAACATCAAGCTGCCATCCGACCATGAAAGCTTTCTAGAATGATCTAAGGAAACATCACTAGTATTGGAATCTCAAGATCCTGTTACAGCATTAACAGAGCAAGAAAAGTTTTGTATGAAACATAAAAAATTGAAAACTGATAGAACAAACCGAAAGAAAACAAACCTCCTTAACTCCTTAACTGAAACAGATAAATACGCATTCGACTTGGCTTTTAAAAAGGCAAGTCTTTATGGCTAAATGCTTTAAATGGCTCAATGCTTTACCACTGAGCAGATACAACTTCAAACTGAACAAATCAGAATTCAGAGATGGTATTTACTTGGGATACGGATGGGAACCGACCAAAACCCCACTCACGTGTGCATGTGGTGCTAATTTTAATTTGACACATGCCTTACACTGTGCAAAGGGCGGTTACGCACACATAAGACTCAATAAAATCAGGGACACATTCGCTAACCTCATGAACGAGGTTTGGCATGCATCGAGATTGAGCCAAAATTACAGCCGTTGCCAGGCCAGGCAAAAACTTTTTCAACAATTTAAGTACAACTTAGGATGAGGCACGACTTGACATTAAAACGAACAGACTCTGGGGTTCACAATTAAGCCGCGCTTTCTTTGATGAGAAAATTTTCAACCCCCAGGCCAAAACATCGCGAAAACTGAATAAAGACACATACAAATATCACGAAAAGCTGAAGAACTCCAAATATCAGCAACGAGCTTTAAACGCATAGCAGAGTAGCTTCTGCTCGCTAATTTTAGGATGCACCGGTGGCGCTGTTCCAACAGCTACACGGAAGATGCAGCGATTAGCCGAAAAACTATTTGAAAAAAGACAAGAAGGCTACCCAGAATCGATAAATGACATAAGAACTAAAATAAGCTTTGCATTACTTGTGAACTTGTGATTTTTCACTTTTTTGTTAGACGCCAATTTTTCTCATTAAAAGAACTTGGAGCGATTGAAAATTTGAGATTTTAGTCTTTTCATTGTAGAGACGGAAGTGTCAATGTTCCTGAATTTGTTTGAGAAATTATGATGTCTGAGAAGTGACTTCATTAATTAACGATGATGACACTAAGACAAACTCGTCAAATGGTAGAATTTTGTTGGATCTAATTGTCAAGATTATATGACAAGCATATAGGAACGAATCAGAGAATGTCCATAATATTGCTCAGCTAATACCAGTGATATTAAAGAGCAAAACGGTGAAACGCGAGGTAATCAGAATCATTTTGCATCTCCTGAAACCAGTTCGAAAATGATTCAAGGAAACCGAGTCTAACTTTTAAAAATCTTCCAGAAAAATCTAACTTCTGTAGAGTACTGTGGCTACTTCGAGGTGTATGATATGGAGAAGAAATTGAATTTTTGAAAGTCGATTTTGCTTAAGTCAAAATTAGCAGCTGCACGGAAACTCACAGTGATACCCGCGCCGTACTGCAAGAGAATACTGCTCAGGAAAAACGAGTGAGTTTTTAAAATAAGCTGACAAAAACTCTAATTGATCAAAAATTGTTCACCATGTCGGAAAATCATCAATAAATCAAATAAAACGTTAAAATCAAGGTTTATTGTGAAAAACAGTACGACAATGAATTCATTGCTACATTTTTTGAATCGGGCTATAATTTTGCAATTATTATTGCACAAAAAGACGGAATTGTACCAATTTCATTGGAAAATTAAAAACAAAAATGAGCTAACAAAACCTAAAACACTTCAGTAAAACATCATTTTTTAATTTCACAGAAGACAAATTGTAGTTGGAAGGACTCAAAAGTTTATATATGTTAAAATTAACGGGTAAGACCTAGAAGAACTCCAATTTAATGGATAACTGAAACGATAATTAAAAAAGAAAAGAGTTAAGTTTGGCAACGGCATGTTGGGTCTCCGAGATGTTATTAACGGAGGCATTCATCGGCTCTAACGACTTCAAAAGCTACTTAATACACTTTGAGCTATTAGCCGAACTACAAAGCTAGAAACGTGCAGCAAATGGAACCAAAACTGTTGAACGGTCGCATTTTTTTGCGTGAAGATTACCAATGGTCTTCCGAGGCCGGCTATTGCATTGCGTGCAGCAAGCAAGTAAAAAATTAACAGAATTTCTGGGGGATTTGCAGAAACTGGGGCTAAAGTTGTACCCAGACGAGTCCTAAAACATTTGGGATCACTAAGTGCTACGATATTTTCTCAAAAGAATCCATCATAGTCAAGTTAGTATTAAGCTACGCAAGGTAATTAGAGATATGAACATCGCAAAAAATTTAGAGCGGGACTTCACCTGGAAGCTGTCATTAGAATTAACGAAGAAAAACAAAAGCCGCGAATAGCAGCCATGCGGAGGGATGAAACAGAAATTCTAACAGACTTGGTGAACAGAATTGTTCGACAGATGTCGGTCGACAGTGAAAAGAATACCCAAAGCAGTGACGGTCGAAGTGAGAGCATTCACTGGGGAAGAACGCGACGCGAAGGGAACCGATATAGAGAGCAAGGTTCAGGAAATCGAGCAAGAACTCACACACCAAAAACGTGCGAACGAAATGAAAATTGAAAACGGGAAATTATTTACCGACTATGTAAGCAAGAAGGTCATTGAGCAAAAAACTGCCGTAATTGTTTTACTTGTGGTAGCTCTACCCACATTAAGCGAAGCTGTTCTTGGATTAAAAGAAGGATTAAACCAACATAATCAGGTATCACTCCAACATTAAATCTAAATGTTACATTTGAGCGGCAAATTGGTAACGGGACTGTTAGGCAGCGGGAGTAGCATTGCGCTCATAAATTTCCACAATTATGAACGGCCTGGAAAATCGGGAAGCATCGAGGCTTTTAATAGTAAGGTTTCAGCGGCAACAATACGGCGCTGAAAATAGTTGGGAGTGTGTACACCAAAATCTAAATTCAACCAAATTTTGAAGAGTTCGACCACGAGTTATTGATAACGGTTGATAACTGCTTACCTTGCCTTCTTGATTTGGATTTTATGATAGATCAATCAAAAATTATAATCTGATTATTGGCGAAAAAAAACGAAACTCTGGACAGCATTTTCAATATCCGAAGAAAAAACTGCAATATCCATGACTTTGCTATAGCAAAGAGAATTGATTGAGCACCCAGCAGACACATGAAGGTAATAGAAATCGTCAACAAGGTTGAAAAGGTACCATCCTCAATAGCCAAGAAGGTTTAATCGAAGGCATACAAAATTCGAAGAGAAAACCCGACTAGCTGTTACGTTTTGCTCAAATTATCTGAAACTTTTCTAGGTTTTTTTCCCTCTGCCAGGTTTTATTCTTCTGTCTAATTAATTTTCAAAAGTCGGAATTGTGATTTCACCAAGTGATATCCAAAATATATGTGATAAAGCTTACCTCATTGAGCCCAAAGGCAAATTAAAGCATCGTGGTCAGTATAAAGATGTTTTATATGAATTTTAGTAAATAATGTTCATATGTTTGTAGGCTGATACGACACTGCAAAGTTCTCTAGCTGTTGTTGACATTTTCGGCTGTTCTTTATTATAAATTTTTGAAACAGATAACATAATACCTTTCCCTTCGGGGAATTCTTGTACTACTTTTGAACATTTTCCTTTTGATGATGAGTCTACACGTACATGGAAGGTGTATATTGTGTCTGATATTGCTAAAACGGTGTCTGCGCTAATTCTTTCTGATAGATTAACAAACCCTTTTTTTGGGCTGGAGTTCCTTTGAAGGTTGTATTGTTTCGTTTCAAATCAAAAAATGATTTGAATCGTCATGTAGTTTCTTTTTAAACATTCTATAAAATTCTAAACAACCTATCACTCACAATACACCTCTTTTGTTTTCAGAGGTTTCTAATTTTTTGAAACCATCCACCTTTTCCTATTTGGTTGCACACCATCTGTACTTAGTACATGTACTAAGAAGTGATTCCCTTCTGAAAAAACTTTTTTTTTCTGGTTGAGCTTTTAGTACAGATTTTTTTAGTATGTCTCGGTCTGTTTTACTGACTTCGATTTTTTCTACTACAATTTGTGCACACTGTATGGTCATTATTCTTTTAAAGTGTTTGATAGACCTCATTATCCGTAAAAACCTGGTTTGACAGTGCGTTATTTTGATGCAATTAGATAACTTGTTTTTTGTTGTGTTTCTTCAGTCAAGGGTACTTGAATATAAGAGGAGCATAAATCACTGTGGTGAAGAAATTTCCTTTGATCTTAGTTATGAGCAATCCTATCAGCTCTAATGGGCATGAATTTTGGCTTCAATCAGTTATTGATCTCAGGAATGTCAAAAACGAACTTGACTATGTTTCGTTTTGATAGTATCATAGTTGGACTTTGATCCCATTTCTTTATTCCTTATTTATATGAATGGTCTAGTAAGTCATCTACTTTTTTCTGATAATGTAACGAAACTATAGATAGTCATTAACAGATTGACATGAAGCTTTTGATTTTTTTAGGCCTAAGTCTTTTTTTTCTGTAAATATATGTTTTCATTGTATAATAACATATACATTATGTCTTGTAGTTGATCTTGGTTTATATCAGAGTGAATAAAATCAAATTTTCTCAGTAACTCTCGTTTTTTCCTGCCAAACTTTTTTGGGTTTCGTGAATTTGTTTGTCTGTACTCTTATTAGGGTTTTGAGTCATCTAGTTCTCTGCTAATTTCTCTTTCTAGTTCGTATTTATAAGTAATCTAGTTCTGTTTCTGTTAAAAATTTATCTTTTTTTTTTCAAAGTTTTCATTAATTGTTCTAATTCAATACTCTAATTATTCCAATTTGGTTGAATTAGAAAAAAACGATGACTTATATGTCGTTGGCCGCAACCCATGTTCTAAATTTTTCAGAATAGTCACTTTTACTGTCAAAACTAGGACTGAAGTTTGTATATCCCAACAGTTTAAATTTTTTGCCATTAACAGCTAATGTTTTCGATGGCCCTTTAGAAAGGTTTTGCTTTTTTGCAAAATCAAAAACAGTTTCAATGTGAACACGCTGCTCCAGCATCCACTTAAAATTCGGTTTCAAGGCCGTTATTTTGTTTTCATTTCTGACGGTATGTTGATATAGATTAAAAAACATTTTTGACTTTTCATCTTGCGGAGTTTGTTCTAGTTTAAAATTAGTTAATTGCCTTTGTCGTCTCTGAATTAACCGTGGTTTTTAATTTTACCAAATTGTACTTTAGGTTTTCTTTCTCGGCTATTTTATCCAGAAAATGTTTTTGAATCACCTAGGGATCTTGTCTTGTTTAGTTATTGTGAGATGGGATTTTTTTGTCGCGGTGTTTTTTGGTGTTCTTCCTATAGTTGTCTTGTAAAATAGATCTTCTTTTTGTATAGTTGACCTGCGAAAATGATTTCGATATCTATCGGGTATAGAATTACTTCTGTTTCCATTTTGATTGTAGTTATTTGAACTTGTGTTATAGAAGTTTTGGCGATTTTAGTTATTTAAGACAATAAATCAATTTTTGAAAATCCCATCTCTTCATCCAAAATTATGAGTTCGAGGTCTATCAAAACTATTGTGTTTTATTATTCAACTATCTGTCGAGGATACGGGGGAAATGATGCCGTTATTTCGCTGGTTTTTTTAATATCGATTGTTGAAACTGTTTTTGTTCTCGAGGCCTAGGTCTCCTATTATGAATGTTCCAAAATTTTTCATCGATGTTGAGGTGGTTTTTGATTTTGATCCTTATGATCTCTGTATTTGCAACAAATCTGATAGTATTGCCTGATCTACGACATCATTCACAAAATAATTTCTTGGTTCATTTGCTTTTTCCAAGCTGCGTTTATGTAAAGATCCTTCAGCAATTCTGTATTTCTTTAAGCTGATCCTTTATTCCCTTTATTTCCAACTTATTACCAACACTTTTTGAGGCTGTTCCAGTAAACTCACTACTTGCAGCGAAACTTAAGTCTTTGGTAGCTACATAATCTTTTACTTGCTGCCAAGTTGCGGGTGGAATTGTCAATTAGAATTTGATGAGCGTTTTCTTCAAACCTGGCGGGCTTAAGCCTTGCACAAATAATTCCGTTTTACTGCCATCCACAATCTACTGCAGCTTTGAATCTATATATGTAAATAAGATGAATTACTTTTTTTCTAAATATAAGGAAATAAACTAGCAAAAACTTCGAACTATCAATGAATATAGAAATCGTAAAAAACTGACTGATCCAAAGGGTTTTTCAGAAAACAAACGATCATGAAATTTTTTGTGTGCATAAAATCACTTCATAAATCGATTGTCATCACACAGAGGCAAAAGGTACCACTACAAACAGTTTTTGAGTCACAAATCAATTTTAAAACTACATAATGCTTTATTCAACCAGTGTTAGAATACGGAGTGCTCTTATATGGTCTGAAAAAAAAACTGATTTAAAAAGTGTTGACATAGCGCAGAACAGAAGCTTAAGTGTTCTTTTTAAAGAAAAAAAACCGGACACTCTAGGAATAGTGAAAAACAAATACAAAAAAATTACTTGTAGAGAACTTCACATATATGATCTAACGAAAACATTAGCAAGAATATTAAGAAAACAACACACTATCGGCAACATTAACAATTGTAAACTTGTGGATGAGCTTGCGCTATGCTTATTAAGACCTTTTTGAGGTTCTCTCAAGTGTACTTGTTTTGCGTTCAATTGGAAACTAATTTATTATGATTATTATTATAATTATTATTAGAGGCACTTAGCACAGTGGTATTGCGTTCACTTTGAAATCGTCAGATTGTGTATTTGATCCCATGCCATGGCAATGATAGTGTGTGAGGACAAGCTCTCACTTGACCTCCTGCTTCAGGTCTACCACAACCTGACCAAATTTGGCTGCAATAGTGGTACCACGTAAAAGTTCTAGACGCAAAAAACGGCCTTGAGTCGCAAAAAACAGCTTCGCACAGCAAAATAACACTGTCTGGAATGTGGGGAGATAATACTCATGGACTATCCTCGACAGGACTGTTAAGGCCTACTGATAGCTCCTCTGCGATTCGCAGGAACTACAATTATTATTATTATCGTATTTAAACTTTACTTTGGATATTGAAAACAGCTATGTTTGGAAGCAGAAAAAAAGGAAGACTCAATTTAAGCTTTAATAACTCCAGAAGGGATTAATCCAGATGGTTTTTGAAAATTTGGTTACTTGACAGTAAGCGACTGAAACTACGATTAATATTGTACATTAGTGTAGTAATCTCTACCATTAAAAAAACCTTTTAAAGTCAATAATCTACAAAAAATTTTATAGCAAAAAGAACACTCAAAGCAGCAAAAATTAAAAAGAATTTCAAAGCTTCTCTAAATTGCAAAGTTAAAGTTTTTCAATTTTTTCCTTGTGAAAAGCAAGAGTATTGCAAAGTGGTCTTTAATTTTTTCCATTCTGCAAGCAAAGTTGTTCATAAATGCCGCTGGTGGAATTATGGACTATCCCTAAATATCTGTTCCACCAAGCAATAGAGGAACAACATTGAGCAACCTTCAAGCAAAACTAACCAACAACAACATGCTTGCAATGGAAAAACCTGTTCTCTTTGGAATTTTTTTCTATCTATTCGATTTAAATGTATTGGGATAAATTGATGAACTCATTGGCTCTGTATTATGTCGTTTATTGATCAACAAGGTTTTCGTTTGCGCGTATGCATCCTGAAAGTGGGACTAACTTTTTTTTCGATATCATAGGTATTTTATGAAAAAAAAATCACCTATAAGAGGGAACTTCTCAAAAACTGTCATTTTTGCTAGCGCGATCAAAATTTCCTAATACTAAACTTATTTTTACGGGCAACAAACTAACTGTGTGTGTGAGATTTGCTTAATTTAAATAGTGAGAAAAAAATGGATGTTTCTTTTTCCGGTTTGTTTTCATCCCGGATAGTTATAGTCGCGCCAGAATTTTTTTTAGATACGCATGGAAATGTGATTGAGCGGCATGTTTTCCCAGTCTTGGACATTAATGCAAAAAACGTTCAAACAAAAAACTAGGTTTGATCATAGCAAAACCCATTTTTTATTGAAACAAAAAATCATACATACAGTGTTACAACATATGTACCGAGTGGCCTTGGAATACAAACCTTGCCATATTTTTGCAACAAATCTTGAACCAAAAGATATGTTCTCTTGCTTATTACTTGCAAAATTTTCCTACAATTTGGAGGCTTGAAGCCCACTTCCAATAAGCCAGCAAGATTTTGTTTCTACTGAACAATTAAACTTCTTTTTTTTACGAAAGAAGCCAAAAGTTTCAAATTTGGTGCAAAGTTTTCAAGTTTCGGAAAACATTCAGTAATGACTATGATTTTGAGCCAAACTGGCTCGCGTACTTGTTTTTCTTTTGCTGAGTTCCTGCAACTCCGCTTAAGGTATACTGTCTCAACAGTCGCGGAAGTTTTAGCATGCCAAATTTCGGTTGCAAAACACTGCAAAAACCTTTTTTTCTCTGGTTTCGTCTGTCTATAATTGCCCAACTCGGATCACTCCTTTCAACACGGCAGCTCAGATGGCTTAACTGAGGCTACGATTAATTTGCATCATAAGTCGTCTTCAAAGGAAGAAGAATGACCTCAGCTTCTGCGACGACTCTCAATGAAGATCCTGGAGCGAATCGGTTAAAAAAAGAAATGCAGAAGATTTAAACTGAAAGTTTATTCTTTGATTTTCAGAAGAAAAGTGGATTTTAAGTATTAAAACAACAGTGATGTCAAATGATTAAATTTAAATTGCAAAACGAGGCAAAAATTGTGACGAAATGAAAAAAAAATCAGCTCCAAACCTCAGCAAAAGCATGACAACTACAAACAATAAGTCAAAATAATTATAGATTTGCCGTTAAAGAAAGGAAGCTTTCGATGTTAGAAACACAATTTTATATGAACGGCTTCTTTTTTTGATTTTAACTACAAATATATAATACTCATTTAAATAGTCCATCTATCCACTATATCATTGGCCGTGTAGGGGACATTTATCTCGCAGTAAACTAGACGTTCGAATACGGATCCGACAAGCAGTCGAGATTTCCAGTGGGCTGCACCAGCCGATCCCATTAATATCATCCCATCATCCGAGAACACTTCGTTGATTATGGGCGCCCTGTTCGCAATTGGGTCGTAGGATATTTTGATCACCTGAGAGGCGGGAGCTATGGGTCCTTTTTTCAGCTGGAAGATACGAAAGAAAACTGGATGCGAGCCTGAAAAACAGCAAGTCAAGTTTGGTTTAGATATTGGTTCAAAAAAACACTTAAATGTTCAAAGGAGTTAATTTTAACCCGAGATAAAACCTACGTTTTTAAAATTAAAAACTTATTTTAATACAAGTTTCAAAAGTGACGGGGTGGGAATATTTGTGTTCGAGGGTTTTTTTGTCCTGACCATTTTCGGCTTTTCAATTAGCCATTTATTTATGGAATTTTATTATATCATTTTAAATGTATTGCTGCCATGAGCTCAATTTTTACAAATGGCAAATTTTGCATAGGGTTTAGAGAGTGCCAATTTGACAATTTGAGATGACTAACGCGCAATATATTTCGCGCTGATAACGCGTAAGCGGAAATTTGATCCGACTTAGATATTAGTTATCGTTCCAAATTGAAATTAGGCATGCTATTTGGTGTATTTAACTCTTTGATATAGGAGAAACATCTAACGTTAAACCTTACGTAGCGTGTTGGGGATGCTTTTTGAAAAATCTGCAAAAAAAACTATTTTTTCTTTGAAAATTTCATCCGTTTTCAAATAAACGAACACTGCCCAACAGACCTTGGGAAGCAGTCGAAACATTCCGGGCTTTGTTTTGATACAATTAACGTTGTTGTTTCGACTTTTGTAACGAAAATAACAGAATTTTTGTGCTCGGGATGGGTTTTTCTTCAGACAAATTTCGAATTTCTAATTAGCCATTTTTGAGCGAATTTTTTTTACATCATTCAAAAATTATTGTTGCCTTGACCTTAAATTTGAAAAAAAATTTTACCTAAGATAATTTAGCGTAACGTTATATGGGTTTAAAGATTGCCATTTGGGCCAATTTGGACAATTAACGCGCGATATATTTCGCGCTATAAACGCGTAAGCGAAGATAAAATCCGTCTTCGAAATTCATCCAAATTGGTTGAAGGAAGTTTATTTGCCATAATTGTTTGTTACTAGGAGCGAAATTTATCGCGTTGAACTTTATATGGCTAAGAGGGGTGATTTTCACAAAAAATTTCAAATTTCATATCTAATTTTTCATGTTTTTACTGCTCCACAGACCTTAAAAGGCAGTCGGAACATTCAGGGATTGCCCTGATACGAGCAGTCTTGTTTTGCTTGAAATTGAGTTTTCGAAATAAATAATTTTTCTGAAAGAAAAACGTTCATATAAATACTGTTAAAATCAAAACACAGCAGAAGCCTGCAAGAGGTTATGCTGTGTTTTGATACAATTTATTGTACGAAACTGTAGAAAAATATTAGGCTCATTTACTTGGCTTCTTTCATTGTATAGTTAAACGAATTATCCAGGGCTATCATGTTTAAAACAATGGGGTATAAAACACTTTGTCAACATAGCTTTTTGAAACACTCCGCCCCGCATTTTAATTTTAGGTTGGAAAATTGTTCTAGCGTTGTTATAATGCAATGAAAATATTAACTTTTGTGAACATCGTGGACAACGAAATGCTTGATATCGTACTATCAACCATTTTGTTATAACAACAAGACTGCTAGTATCAAGGCGAGGTCCTGAATGTTTCGACTGCCTCTTAAGGTCTAAGGGGCAGTAATAACATGAAAAAATAAAATGTAAAAAAAATAAAATTAAAATTGTTTTTCAAACGTTTGAGATTTTTTTTTGTAAAAATTGTACCCCACACGCCTTATAAAGTACAAAAGGATAGATTTTGCTCCTTTTAACAAATCATTTATGGAAAAAAGCTTCTTTCAACCAATTTGGAACGATTTCTATGACATATTAAATCTCCGCTTACGCGTTCATAGCGCGAAATATATCGCGCGTTAATTGTCCCAAATTGGCCAAAATGGCAATCTTTAAACCCCCATAACTTTACGAAAAATGATCACAGGTGAAATATCTTTTCAAATTTGAGCTCATGACAACAATACCTTTCGAATGATTTTAAAAAATTCCGTCAAAATGGCTAGTTAAAAACTCGAAATTTGTCTGAAGAAAAAAAACCCACCGCGAGCACAAATAATAATTGTTACTTTTGTTACGAAGTTCGGATCAACAACAAAAGTACAAAAGTTATGCTTATCGTTTTTAGTACAAAAGTTATGTTATTTCATAATATTTTCAAAAGAACTACTTGAAGAGTTTAAATAGACAATGATCAATTATAATTGATTTTAAAAAAATCATTACAATTGGTTATACTTAAGTTGATCGTAACCCAATAAAATCCTTTATAATCAACAGTTTTTCAAGAAAATAAAATATTTATAAACAAAAAACTCATTATACTCCACTGTATTATAGTACAATAATCCATTTTAGCTGAACAACCCTGAAAATTTTCTGAAGGCGCTCTTGGCGTCAATATATAGTAAGTGTGAGATGCGAGCGGTCAACTAAATCATTCAAAAGTGAAGACTCAATAAAAAATTTCAAAAAATGCCCAAATTTGCCGTTTGTTGTTTTTTTTTTAAAATCAGATGTTTTGTTAAATCAGATTTTCTCAGTTGGGCAGCTAAAAAAATCAATTCGATTGACCCCCCAGAGAAACGAAAAAATTTTAAAGCATTGATATTCTGCCACATTGAAAAATCCAAGGTACTCGCATCCAAGTTTAGGCGTAAGTAATCGATTATAACCGATTATTATGATGATTTTTTTTACAATTATAATTGATTATCGTTACCAAAATTAGGTGTTTAAAAGATTTATATTTGACTATTATCGTGATATTTTCCAGGAGTTTTTAATTTTTTATAATCGTTAAGAAAATCTCTAACAGAGAGATCTCTTGAACACTTTGGTTCATCTGAACACAACGTTTTACCACGAAACAAAAGTTTCATAGAGATCCTGTCATATTAGTGAAAAGTTTCCCGGGGTAGATGAAAAAAAATCTTCCGAATCAATCATGAAATAAATCAATTCGCTGATGCTTTGGTGGTTAAAAAATTTTAAATATGCATCACAAAACAACTCTAATGGGGAAGAAGTGGAAAAAAACTTATAAATTCGAATCGATTGGGAAATTTCAAGAACATTTTCTCTTTTTTCATAGGATTTAACGTCTACAAAAAGCATAAAATATCAGCAATTTAGATGCAACTTCGAAGACAAAATGGACAAACAAAAAGAAACATAATCAATTATAATTGACTTTAATGGATTTTTGTGCAAATCTAATGAATTAGAAATTTGAATAAAAATTTGATTTTAAAAAGAGAGATTCTAATCGATTATTAATTGATTAGAATCGATTGTTTCTCAATTTTAGTAAAAATGGTACTAAAACCGTAATATAATCGATTATTAACGCTTGAGACTGGATGCGGGTATGCACCTATTTATACATTTATCAGAATTACGTGAAGGAGTTCGGATGGCGAACTTTTAAACCACCTTCAGCTGAAACACTATAAATAACAATCTAGAATTGGTGATTCTACTATATTACATGCTATAGTAACCTGAGCGTAACATTGATTCGCCATTAAGTTAAGCAGTAGAGCAAACAAAGGGTAGAGTTCAAAATACTTCAATCTTCAAAGATATTGTCCCTCCTATGCCAGAAAGTAAAATTTGACAAAATCGGCGACCCCCCCCCCCCCCCCCCCAAAAAAAATCGGAACTAAGAAAGCTGTAAAAGAGATGTTATGAAACTCAGAGGAGCGACACTAGAGATGATTGGACCCGGGCATACAAAAAATAGGACCCCTCAGACCCTTGGGGGGCAAGTGATAACGGTTCCCTGGAAGTGTAAATGGCCCTATCAAAACTCGGAAACTAGCGCCGGTTTTGGGCTCAAACTTTGTTGTAGGCCTAGTTAAGGGAAACTTAAGTTGAGAATCCCAGACTCCTAGGAACCCCACTTCCGGTTTTATGCCCTAAGCAAACAAACCCAGCCCTAATTTCTGGAAGTCGTTTCTCGGCCTCCAATGAGTGCAGGGAGCTGAAACTTGGAGTAATGATAGGTAGTGGCAAGATACATCTTGTATTATAAATTGAACCGAATCTAGCGGTTGAATTGGAAGCTATTAGCACTGAAAAAAACATCGCCCTAGACCGGAATAGGCAATTCAGGCGTAATGATGAACGGTGGCATAATGATTTTATTGCGGCAATGGACATAAGATACGAACCACGAAAAAGACCCTTTATGTGTGAAAAACCTCCGGTGACTCCTTCCGGTTTTAATTGCCTTTTTCCGGAAAAAGTGATAATGGACCTTAGAAATGGGATAAATTTTGAAGTATTAATGGTAGATGAGTAAAACTTGGTAGTTAGGACCCCCATGGGACTCTAAACCCAAAAATGGAAGTTTGACCTCGATTGACCCCTGGGTGACCTCAAGTTGACCTTTGGGCGTCTTGATCCCAAAATTGCATGGAAAACCCCAAGATTAAAAACGAAAAGTGGCGTATTCCCCAGCCCAACCCCTGGAAATAAACATGGGCCACCTTGCTAAAAACTGGGAGGAAAACTTATAATTAGGGAACTAGACAGAAGCTGAAAGAGATTTAGTTTTGTATTGCAACCTTGGAGTAGTAGAGTTATTTCAAAGTGGACTAGGTAAACATTGGGTTCAGTTTAGCTTGGCGAGTGATCTATTAATAGCAATTCAACTAGACTAAAGAAAAGTAGTCCCAGACGAAATTGATAGTAATAGGACCGCTCATGAGAATTAAGTCTCATAAATATTATGAAAAGACGGGCAATTTACTTGGCTCTCCGGAGGTGACTTTTTGGTTCAATTTGACCCCTAATAGACGAACTACCTTACCCTGAAGGTCGGGATTGGGATAGAGGACAGATAGAAATTTTAGATGCTTGGAATGAATAAGTTACCCATTAAAAGGGCCTCCCCTTACCCTTGGGAGGTCGGAACGTTAGCGGGATAATTAAATGAAGACCTTGGGAGGGTTACTGAGTAAACATAGCATGGTTTGAAGGTTGAGTTGAACTCGAGGGCTGAACTCACTGAGGTCAGGAATTTGCTGATTAGAATCGTATGACATTTGTTTGCTTGGTCAAATTGTGGCACCTACCGCATACCGGGTGGTATCTAATAAGCGTAAAAAGATTGACAAAAGAAACCGAAGTTGGCACGTGGCAGAGTTGGCAGGGGATATAGTGTTAAACATGTGCGGACGGATGATTTAAGCGGATGTCAGGACTGATAGGGAATGGCGTGACTTAACTTCATATTAAAATTTGTAGTATTATAATCCATTTATAATGGTATGTAATCGGTGACTTTTAATTTTACAGAAACTGACAGTAAAATGAAACATACAATTGGTTATGATCCTTGGGCTCTGCAATTTTTTTTGACACATTTGTTTGATAACTTCATTTAAGTTTTCAATTTCTATTTCTTTGTTTTTAGCGGCTGGCGGATTATATCGCAGTACAAAATTTCCCAATGACATCATCTCCAGTTCAAAAGGTTTTAAATAGTCTTTTTCTAACAAAAAACACAAAACTGCCAACATTGATATTAGTTTTTTTCGAGCAATTTTTAAGCCCCCGCTTAGACTTTGTTTTTCACTTGATTCATTTTCCATTCCAGCCAATTTTTAGCTATTCCACGGTTTCAAATATAAGTTCTCTCCCACCGAGTGGCTTAACGAAAAACAAGGCAAACCACCTGATTGTTTAAAACGAACCACCTCAAAAAATTTTCAAGTCACTTTTAAAATTTTTGAGGTGGTCGCGTCACTGTGAGTTTTTTTAGGGGCTATAGCAGGATGATACCATGGGAAAAAAACCTATTATTGAAAAAAATGGGTTGTAGTTAGTCGGTGGTTCAAAATAAAAGATTTAAAAAGTGGGGGAGTTTTATGTGGGGGAGGGGGTGCTATAATGGCATGGAGTCCATTAAGTATTACCGATCCACAGGTCCCCACTGTCGTGGTCTATCTCGATGTTGTCTGGGTGGGTGTGAGTGGCGATGCTCCTCACATGTTTCAGACTCTTGTCCTTCTGACTCACGTCGAACACCTGGATGTCACCCCCCACGAACTCCGCCACATAGAGGTGTCGTCTGTCCCTCGTGATGGCCAGCCCATTCGGGTAGTTCAGTCCCTCCCACACAACCTGTCCCAGATAATCAGTAATACAACTTAACGATATTCGGATGTCTGTAACTATCCCCCCCCATTTTGCAAAAGGAAAAGATTAGTAACTACGTACAAAATTCACATATGCTTAAACGTTGAGTTAGATAACTATTGGGGTGGCAAATCGTTACTAGTACTAAGGGGGGGGGGGGGGGGGGGTGTGTGATAGCTGAAGAGATCCCAATATTCACCCACACAAGAAAAAAATCACTAAAATGCTGTTCTGCTGTGTACAACCAGGGGCGGATCTAGGATTTTCTCGATATGGGGGGGGGGGGCGGATTTTCAAAAACATTTCGAAAATTTTGAAAAACAGTCCAAAAAAGGCATTTTTAGGCACTTTTTGGAAAATTTTGACCAAAAAAATCGCGTTTTTTCGGCGCGCGCTCCCCCTCAAAATTAGTATATTGGCGCCAAAACTGGATTTCTTAAAAGTACCAAAGAAGGGACCCTTTGGGTCGGCAGGGGGTCGAATCCCTGAGAAAAGACTTGTTGAAAATGTTTTTCTGTGCAATGCTGTCTAACAGAAGCTGAAGTTCAAATAGAACCTGATGATTTTCATCATCTACAATTTTCAGTGGGTGGAAAATAATTGAATAACAAAATTTGTTCTCACAAACTCTCCTTAAACACCAAAACACGCAAGGTCACGGCAAAGTTTTTTTATGCTTCCTTTGTTTTTTTATTCTTTACTTTAAGACCATTTATCCACGGGGGAAAGGACCAACACAAGAGCTGTACAGCTCATCACGGCGAACCGCTGTTGTGCCCCTGCTTACGAACTACATGCAATTTTTTTGGTTATTTTTCTGGACTGGGTAATGTTGCTTCACCCTCAAGCAACGAGCACCTTCTTTTTTAGCTCCTTCTTTTTTATCAGGATAGTATACCAACCTTCGCTTCTGACCCGTCAACGTGGATGACCCTTCCCCATTTGAGGAAGCCGAATATCTCCCAATATTTTCCCCTCTCAGAAGTGCTGTACTGGTCAATCGTCGCAAAGAAACTGTTCTCCCCCGTCGGCGCAATGTCGTTTATGTTGTAAATCAAAGGATGTCTGAAGGCTTTCTTGAATATTAGCCGAATGTTCGCAAAGTCGATGTCGAATACTTCTATTGCGTCTCCATCTGGCCGATGGTTCACTAAGAAGAGAGAAATTCGCCCAGTACGCTGGTTTTCGTAGAATGCGATTCCATGCGGGTTGAAACCCTAAAGTTAAAAAATTGTTTCCTGAATCTCAATTCGAATCTTAAACTCAAACAGCCTGAACAAATGACTTTTCTACTTCTAAACGCAAATGGCCTGATTCTAACCTAATACATTGGTTATTCTAGGCAAACGCAGCCAGAACATGAGCTATTCTAAGCAAACGAATCTTGGGTAGTCCTGATCAGGGGCGGATCTAGGATTTTCTCGAGGGGGGGGGGGGGGCGGATTTTCAAAAAATTTTCCAAAATTTTGACGACCTTTTTTTTTTTTTTAGGTCGACCAAATTGATTTTTCGAGCTCTCCCAAAGCACTGTTTTGCCCCAATTTTGGCAAAATTTTCTGCGCCGCAGGCAAATTTTTGAAAAAACAGTCAAAAAAAAAGCCGTTTTTGGGCACTTTTTGATAAATTTAAAAATTTTGACAAAAAATAGCGTTTTTTTTTTGGCGCGCGCTCCCCCCTCAAAGTTAGTATATATTGGCGCCGAAGGCGCCTTTAGAAAAATTTTAGGGTCGGTCTGCCAAAAATGGATTTCTGAAAAAGTATCAAAGGGGGGACCCTTTGGGTCGGCAGGGGTTCGAATCCATGAGGGGGGGGCGTCCGCCCCCCCGCCCCCCCCCTAAATCCGCCTCTGGTCCTGATACAAGATCTTATAGTAAAATGTTTTTTTTTCTACTGTTTTTATAGTAAAAAGAAGCTCGTATACAGTTTTAATAGCAGAATTTTTGCATAACTTCACCATTAGTAACATCAGAGTATGAGGTGCAAAGGTTAATTATTCAAAATACTTCAAAGTTTGACCTTGAGGTGTTCCACATTAATGTACAATAAGGAATTAAATTGGAACATAAGCTGCGCCTTTCTTTTTCCGCACAAAAATTATCTTCTATTGGCGTTTTTAAACTCAACCAATCAAATTCGAGCAGTTTTGTTCCGACCGCGTCACTCAAATTGACAGCTGGAAGGAACTATGGATTTTCTAGTGCTTTTTCCGCCCAAATTTGACGACATCAAAGAAAACTCGTAAGAAGTCAAGTCTGGTATCACATCCCCGTCCTCCCCCTAACACCCTATAGGGTCTGAGCGTTCTCTGTTGCTTGCACAGCAACCGTCTTTGATGTTTTTTTTCTGTGTTCATATTTTGAGATCTGTGGATAAAGCCACAAGAAGAAAAAAGACACCAAAAAGCCTGATCGGAACAATCGGCGTTTGCGTGCTAAGCTGAAAACAGGATACGTTCTCACTGTTGGGTCGTAGTTGGAGCTGAACTGGAACTTGGTCACATTCTGCCAGGGATTCGTGAAGTCGAACAGAAACAGGCCCGAGTTTTCCACCCATGTCATGTTGCGTCCTGCCAACTTGATCCCCGATCCAATCACCGCTAGTCCATTTGGCAGCACGATCACCTGTCAAATAAGTAAGCTTTGTTTATTTTCAAAAGTAGGAACATCAGTCTCAGCTAAGAAAATCTCAGCATCAGAAATTGGTGGTCTTCTCTGTTATACGGCCTAAAATTGCCAATCAGATTGGAGAATGAGTTTCGAGAATCAGATTCGAGAATCATATTCGAGAATGAGTTTCGAGAATGAGTTTCGAGAATCAGATTCGAGAATCATATTCGAGAATGAGTTTCGAGAATTAGATTCAAGAATTATGTTGTTGAAAAGAATCCGATTCTTTTCAACATAACAGAAAGATGAGTTTTGGACGTATAACAGAAAAGATCCAAAATTGGCAGTAGAATTTCGTTGGCTGTGTAATTCACCTTGCTTCGTGGTCTTCCATACGACCGTATTCGGTCATATTTTGAGCAACGCACCGGGACCTGAGTAAGCACGGCCAGTTTGAGCGCTCGCGGCATATTTTCAGGTGCAGTCATTATTAGTCATTATAACTATATTTTTAGGTCGATCCAATTGATTTTCTGGGCTCTCCCAAATCACTAAAAAGACCCTATATTGACCAAACTTTCTGCGCCGTAGGCAAGTTTTGCAACAAACAGGCCAAAATGGCGTTTTTTTCCTTTTTTTCGGAAACTTTCGACCAAAAAATCGCGTTGTTGGGCTCAAACCTTTTCTGCTCCGTATTCTAAGCCCTCGACAACTCGACAGGGTCCAGGGTAGTGGTTATACACATGTTTGCCAATGTCCAGGAGTTTGAACACGTTCGCCTGGTACTGCATATAGAACCCCCCGATCGCCACTATTACTGGCAGGATCCCCCAACATATCAAGTTCCCAAGCCCCCCCATAAAAGTAATAGGAGCAAGATATAAGTTCAAGTTGGTTTGCAAATAAAGATGCGAATATGCTAACAAATTAGTTTTGAATTCGAGGCGCGGTTGCGCTTTTAGAGGTTAATTGAAAATATACAAAGTAGAAAGAAACTCCTTAACAGTTCTTGACGGCAAACCGCAGTGAATTTCAAACAAAGTGGTTTTGACTTCGGAGTAATTTCAATTCTTAATTACTTGTGTCGATGCACGAAACACTAGGAAAGTCGATTTGTCATAACCTTTGGAAATTGTTTTAATTACGATTGTTTTCGTCAATTTTCAGCTTTAAGCGTTCAGATTAGCTATGTGTGATGATCTGACAAATCAACAAAGTTGAAACTTTTAGAAGGAAAAAAGCAATGTTTTAAACACGTCAAAGAGCATGCCTCAACCCAATTTGAAACATTTTCATAGACGTGTTTTTCTCCGCTAACACAAGAATTGCACGAAATACATCGCGCGTTAATTGTCCCAAATTGATCAAGTTGGTAAAATTTAAACCCCTATAAGTTTACACAATTGGCCAAAGGTGAAATACTTGTTTTAGATTTGAGCTCTGAGCAACATTTTTTTTGCATGATAAAAAAATGCCGTCAAAACTGGAAGTTAAAAGTTAAAAAGTATCTGGAGAAAAAACCATCACGAGCACAGTCATTCTCTCATTTTCTTCATAAGTAGTCAGAACAACAAGTATCAGAGGCTTGTTTAGCTGTATAGTTTGTTCCGATTATTTGGGAAATTATCATTAATTACCATATGATGCAGCTCATAATTGCCTAAGTTTCTTAATGGATGGTGTTCAGAAAAATTTTTAAAAGTTTTTTCTTAAGCGTATCCTGTTTTTACGGAATTCCTTTCAGAAACGTTCCAAGCTTATACGAAATTTTTTTATAGATTTCTCTAAAAAATTTCAAATTAAAAATGATACGGAATCCTGTTTTTACGGAATTCCTTTCAGAAACGTTCCAAGCTTATACGAATTTTTTTTATAGATTTCTCTAAAAAATTTCAAATTAAAAATGATACATTTCTTTCATAGCCATGCGCCAGTTGGAATAATTACACGCCTCATTTCAATTTGAGCAATTGTCCCTCATGCTATGCGTTAGCAGAAATATGGTGAAAATCGCGCCTAAATTGACAAAATTGGCACAATTTCAAACCTTTAAACTTATCGAAAAGAGGCTGAAGAAAACTTCAACCCGCGCAAAGTCAGCAAAAATTGATTTTTTTTTTGTATCGGTAAACAGAATCAAATACTCCGACCTCTTTTTAATTTTTCGCAAAAACCAAAGGATTTGGACGAGCCAGAGCGACAGTAATTAGTTGAATTTTTTTGTTCGTTTTTGAATCTTTACTTTCAGAAATGCATTATTTGAATCAATAATGCTTAAATGGGTTTTCAAATTGCATTATAAAACGAACTAAGTTTAGTCATGAAGTTAGCGAAGATGAACAATAGCTCTTTTTTGAGCCAGAGCTTCTTTTTTTCAACAATTAAAGTTAAAATTCCGACAGGGAAGATCAATTTAAGAGTCAGGATTGTTAAGCGAAAAAAACAAACTGAGTACAAATTGGCTGTCATTTCTTCAGCAGCCAGCACAAAAAGTTTTTTGGGACGAATTATCTTAACGCACTTTTTTTCTCAAAATAATAAGGCTGAAAATGCAATATTTAGAAACTCCCATTAAAAAAAAACACAACATGACTTGAATAGAACTAAAATATAAAGCTCTATTTCAAAGTCTGAAGAAATTTGAGAAAATTCAGAGCTTCAAAATAATAATAGTTTTTAAAATAGTTTTCTGGAACTCAAAAAGCAGCCAGAAGTAGTTCTAAGTCGAATTAATAAAAAACTTTGTCCTTCACTTCAGCATGATAAACTTGATAAGCATGATAGTTTTTTTTCGTTGAGCTCGAATCCATTTACATCCGTTGAGCTCGAATCTCGAATCAAATATAACAAATTTGGTGGTATCAGGGCAAATTTCAGGATGTTCCGACTGACCTCCAAAAAGTATCAATCAACATTTGGTTGAAAAAAAATACTCTTTCAAGAAAAACTGAAGAAGATAATCTTACTACAATCTTTTGCTTCTTCACACGCCTTGCCAAGAACAAAGTTTTTTTTTCTCGAGATATGATGCGTCTTTTGGACCAATTAGTTCACTTTAATTGAGTTTGAAATTCACTTTGAACAAGATTAAATTAGCGCTTTCTCTATGCCTTAGCAGAAAACTGGCGCACATTTTTTTATGCCAAATTGGCCGTACTCGCAAATTTAAAAACCCTAAAAGTTTGAAAAAATAGATAAACCTGAACTTTATTGTTGTTGAGCTTTGGAAAATAACATATCTCAGATATTATTAAGGCTATTACGAAATTGCCATAAGTGATCATTGATAGCAAGACTGTCTGGTTCTACACTCTGTACATCACTTTTTCGACAAAAACTTATGAACACCGATTTTAATGCATTTAAATTAAGCTGATTCTCAGTAAGAGAACAGTAGTTCTGTCAAAGATTTTTGTTATTTGTAAAATGCGTCATTAGAAAATTTAGAAAAGAGACAGATGAGTACTTCCATCGAAGCAGTCCTGTTTTTGAGAATCATTGATATACAAACAGAAAAACAACAGTCCCAGTACTGTATCTTGCGGCACACCTCTGTTAACTTTAATCCAGTCTGAAGAAACTCCAATGACACGTCTTTTTTGAGGGCGCTCATTCAAAAATACCCATAAATGCCTTAGCTTTGGTTGGAAAGCCAAGATATCGTATTTTTTATTTCATCCATCCTGAAGTTTTGATGTCAAAACTCAAGGAAAAATCGGAACCAGAGCGGCTGGATCGTTACCAGAAACGCCTTAAATACGGCGACCTGGGACTCAAATCTCTGAGAATTGTTTTCGAATAAAAAGACAACCTTCCAGCACCTTTTTCTAAACTCTAACTTAACACAAAGAGTAAGTTTGTCACCAGAAGTTGGCATTTTGTGGTAAGATACTTGACATAAGAAGAATGACAACTACGGTTGCTATAGTAACACATCAAAAGAAGCTGAAAAAATTGGCTTGAAGGCAGAATCGACCAGTAGGTCAGAATATTTAGAGTTCAGTGACAAATTTTGATAATTTAGAGTTGCCATATTCAATTCAGCATTTTTTGTTGTAGAGGGAGAGTAAAAATTGCTTTTTTTGCTTTGTTTTGTGTCAACTGAGGTTTATCCCTCGTGATATTCATAACAATGAGTACAGTTTTGGTTCCACATGCCTTGTTTAAATGGATTTTAACTTGGTGACAATTTTGAAACTAGTTCGTTGTTAGGCCTCCATTTAAACTTTGTTTATCAAATACTACCAAGGTGGTATTTTTTAAAACTATAATTGGGAAATGACATAGTATTGTATCTGAATAATTGAGATTTCGGCGGCTCAAAAAACTGTTTTTTCGGATCTGCGATCACTCCTTGCAAACAAACTTCTCAGAACAGAGCTAAACAAGGTTAGGACAAACGCGAAGAAAATCTCAAGCAAAGTAGTTAAGTCAAGAGCTGTGGTAACAAAAGTGGTAAATTGAGTGTTTATGGCTTTCGTTATTAAGATACTGAACACTCAGAGAAAGAAAGACAACTAGAGTAGTTTAATTAATACATTAAAAAAGCTCGAAGATTTTGCTGGGAGGCAGGATCGACCAGTAGGTCAGAAATCTAAGAGGTCAGTGACAACCTTTGATAACACAGAGTTACCATATTGGGTTTAGCAGTTTTTGTCAATGAGACCAAAACATCCGGTCAGAGATATTTTCAATTACAGACACTTTCTCGCTGCTATTGACAACTTCCTTTCAGATCTCAACTAGCGGAAAGACCTCAAGAACTTTGTGAGATCGAGGCCGCGACAAAAACCTTCAGTAAATGGGTTAAACTTACACAAGGGAATTCAATAAGCAAGAAAGTTTCTCAAGGTCGACGGGTTCATGCCAACATCACTTTTCATGCCGACAAATATCAGACGATGAAGGCTGTAATGTAGCAGAAATAGTCTGGTTTATTGAAAATTAATTTTTCAGGACGAAAGTTGAGGCAGCACAGCAGGGTGTGAAAGTTTCCTCTGCTACGTTTTTGATATAACAAGGACAGTCGAAGGTGGCCCTGAGAAACTTCTTCGAGCCGCCACTGGAAATCATTCTCAGTTACAGTTAACTATTCAATTTTTGAGGTTCTAGATATAGAAATTAAAATCGACAACGACAGGACGGTGAGCTGTGGATGGTATCAAAGCCAATAGAGACAGGTAACATGAGTTTCAGGAGTTGTGCCCCATTCAGTATAATGAACGTGTAATTGAAGGAACTGTACTCCGTCTCTTTCGGAGCACATCTACATGGGAATGTTTTGATAAAGCAAAAAATGTGAACAGTGGTCGGACAGACAGTTTCCAGTTTTTTTTTGTCTCGGGTTGCGTCACGTGCCTTCGAAAAATTATGGGGGAGAAAAAATATCAGGAGGAAAAGCGAAAAAATGTACCAGCAGCTCACTTCGGTCACATATGAGATTCAGAAATTTTAGCTAGTTAATCAATGGCTCAATTGTCAGAGACTTAGTCTCTTTTGCTTTTTTAACGTCAATCAGTGGGTCGGAGCAAATTTGCGGTTTGCTCAGGACACGAATTTTTGAAAAGTTATAGCTGAAAGATTAAAAACACGGATATAAACTCAAGTAATACCTGATAGTTTTCGTTAGACAGTGTACTTTCGAAGCATTTTAATGGATCAACCTAAAAATCGCCTACCTGAACTTAGTCCGTTGAATTACGCTCACGGTTTCATGCCACTGACTTCAACTCTAGTTATGTGCTCAAGAAACTTAAATAAGTCTGTAAAATTTTATGATGGTAATTCTCAATTTTTTTTTATCATACACGGGAGTTTTTGGACAGTCAGGTCGGTTATTGGGACACTTTCCCTGTTCATCAGGCCAGTAGTTCTTTCGACTCTCTCTCTCTCTCTCTCTCTCTCATCATCTCTCTCTGGACTGTCGTACCATCTATCAGGAACAAGTAAACTCTACTCTAGTATGATACAGACAATATGCAAATAGCTATTTTGCTCCATTCCAATTCCCAGCATTTTTCCGCAAGTGAATATTAGGTTTTTTCGATTTCTGACTTTTTGTTTCAGTTGCTGCGGAGAACTTGATCGTGACAAAGCTCAATCGAAAACTTGAAAAACTCATTTCGAACCAAAATCATTTTTCTGTGATATGAATGACAGTCATATATAGAGGTTTTCAACTAGCAATAAGGAAAAACCATCCCTGCTGGTTATTAATTATCAAGTTTTTCGTACTGAGAAAAATTGAAAAAAAAAGTGCAACATATCACCGCCACACAAACAGTGTTTACGACGCTGAAGTTCAAAATAAGTTTGGCGTCGTTGAAATCAGCTTTTTTGAGCAAACTAAGACCCAAAGTGGATACAAACAGGTTGTAATGGATGCAAAAACCCCTATTTCGGCCAAGCGGCCAGAATTTTTCCCATTAGGTCTCAGGAGCATCGTAAAGTGGATACTCCCATCAAGCAACAACTGTAACATGATGGTTTGAGCTCGGAATTAATATGGCAGATCAATGAAGTGAGCAGGCATCTAGCAATATAAAGATATAATCGTTACAAGAGTCGCATAGTAGGAAGGAGAATCAAGAATTCAACATTTGCTTTGCGACGAATTGAGAAGCAGGGAAAAAATTGAAAATTAGTTTCAAAATTGAAAAATTTATACTTTATTAATAAAAAATAATGAAAAAGCCGGCATGTTAGCGTGATAGTAAAATACTATTCGAAATTTTGGTTGAGAAAAATTTTGAAGAAGAACAAAAGTCTCTCGGCTGGAACTTTCATTGCTAATTGCATAATAGATGCTTTACAAAATTTTGATAAATAGTTTTATATGATTAATGAGTTCATACCTTTTATGATTTTCGAAAAAAGTAATTAGTTTTCAAATCTTGAAGATGCACAAAAAATATGCGGCAATGTTTGTTTCGTCTCAATTTTAGCGATAGCGTTATCCTAGTAAAATTTCTTGAGAAACAGAGTCAAATGCTGTTGAAGGATCCTATAAAACTGCAAGAACAATTATTTTGGAATCCATATATTTTCGAATGCCTTCAATAACGTAGATGAGCGATTTTTGTATTGAAAAATTTTTACAAAATCCAAAGTGACAAGGAGTCAAAATTTAATGTTTTTCATATGTTCTGTGATTTTGAATTGAAAGTTTTTCGCAAAAATGTTTTGAAAAAACTCAAGGCTATCGAAGTTTTCTTTGAGGATTTTTTATGAGGATTTTATTGGGTCATCTTTTTTGAACAACGGAGTTTTATTAGTTTTTTTCAACTCTGTGGTGAAAACGTTCTTATCTATACAGGTATAGTAACAGAGTCCGCATGGTAATTATTGTTTTAGTACACCTGTGGAAATTCAGGTTGTAATTGCTTTCAATTCTCTTGTTAATTCTTTTAAATCCATTTTTTTAACAATCCATTTCACAATCTATTCTTTCTCTTGTTTTAATTTTTTTGAACCCTAATTAGTGAATATACGGGCCTAAATGTAGGCTAAAGTGGCTACCCAGTTAGAGCAGGAAATTGGTAATAGGAACCTCAAGAAGGAATTACTGCAGCCCCAAAGATGTCGGAGACACGGTAAAGGGTTGCAAAGCGAGCCGAACTTGCCGCTACTGTCTCGCGCAGAAAGTGAACTGTGTTACCATAAAAGCCGTCCTTAGTGATAACTCATCTACGGTTTCTGATTTTGCTATCTCTACGTTAAATTTGTTATCTGACAATTTTGTTTCAGTTGCTGCGGAGAACTTGAACGTGACAATCGAAAACTTGAAAAACTCATTTCAAGTTTTCGTAAATTGAGGGTTTATGGCTTTCGTTATTAAGATACTGAACACTCAGAGAAAGAAAGACAACTAGAGTAGTTTAATTAATACATTAAAAAAGCTCGAAGATTTGGCTGGAAGGCAGGATTGACCAGTAGGTCAGAAAACTAAGAGATCAGTGACAACCTTTGATAACACAGAGTTACCATATTGGATTCAGCAGTTTTTGTCAATGAGACCAAAACATCCGGTCAGAGATATTTTCAATGACAGACACTTTCTCGCTGCTATTGACATCTTCTTTTCAGATCTCAACTAGAGGAAAGACCTCAAGAACTTTGTGAGATCGAGGGCGCGACAAAAACCTACAGTAAATGGGTAAAACTTACACAAGGGAATTCAATAAGCAAGAAAGTTTCTCAAGGTCGACGGGTTCATGCCAACATCACTTTTCATGCCGACAAATATCAGACGATGAAGGCTGTAATGTAGCAGAAATAGTCTGGTTTATTGAAAATTAATTTTTGAGGACGAAAACTGAGGCAGCACAGCAGGGTGTGAAAGTTTTCCTCTGCTACGTTGTTGATATAACCAAGACAGTCGAAGGTGGCCCTGAGAAACTTTTTCGAGCCGCCACTGGAAATCATTCTCAGTTAGAGTTAACTATTCAATTTCTTGAGGTTATAGATATAGAAATTAACATCGACAAGGACAGGACGGTTGGCTGTGGATGGTATCAAAGCCAATAGATACAGGTAACATCCTGAGTTTCAGGAGTTGTACCCCATTCAGTATAATGAACGTGTAATTGAAGGAACTGTACTCCGTCTCTTTCGGAGACGTCTACTTGAGAATGTTTTGATAAGGCAAAAACTGTGAACAGTCTTCGGACAGACGGTTTCAAGATTTTTTTTGTCTCAGGTTGCGTCACGTGCCTTCGAAAAAATTATGAGGGAGAAAAAAAAGTCAGGAGGAAAAGCGAAAAATTGTAACAGCCGCTCAATTTGGTCATATATGAGATTCAGAAAAATTAGCTCTATAATCAATGGCTCAATTGTCAGAGACTTAGTCTCTTGTGCTTTTTTAACCTCAATCAGTCGGTCGGAGCTCATTTGCGGTTTGCTTAGGACACGGATTTTAGAAGAGTTATAGCTGAAAGATTGAAAACACGGATGTAAACTTGATAGTTTATACCTGATAGTTTTTGTTAGACAGTGTACTTGCGATCCAATTTAGATAGATCAACCTAAAAATCACCTACCTCAACTTAGTACGTTGAATTACGCTCACGTTTTCATGCCACTGACTTCAACCCTAGTTATGTGCTCAAGATACTTAAATAAGTCTGAAAATTTTTTTGATGATAATTCTCAATTTTTTTTATCATACTCGGGAGTTTTTGGACCGTCAGATCAGTTATTGGGACACTTCCCCAGTTCATCAGGATAGTAGTTCGCTCGACTCTCTCTCTCTCTTCCTCTCTCTCTGGACTGTCGTACCATCTATCAGGAACAAGTTAACTCTACTCTAGTATGATACAGACAATATGCAAATAGCAATTTTGCTCCATTCCAGTTCCCAGCATTTTTCCGCAAGTGATTATTAGTTTTTTTTTATTTCTGACCCTTTTTTTTGAGTTGATGCGGAGAACTTGAACGTGACAAAGCTCAATCGAAAACTTGAAAAACTCATTTCGAACCAAAGTCAATTTTCTGTGATATGAATGACTGTCACATATAGAGGTTTTCAACTAGCAGTAAGGAAGAACCACCCATGCTGATTATTCACCATCCAGTTTTTCGTACTGAGAAAAATTGAAAAAAAGTGACACATATCACCGCCACACAAACCGCCACACAAACGCTGAAATTCAAAATATGTTTGACGTCGTTGAAATCAGCTTTTTTGAGCAAACTAAGACCAAAAGTGGATACAAACAGGATTTAGTGGATGCAAAAACCCCTATGTCGGCCAAGCGGCAAGAATTTTTACCATTAGGGCTGAGGAGCATCGTAAAGCGGATACTCCCATCAAGCAACAACTGTAACATGATGGTTTGAGCTCGGAATTAATCTGGAAGATCAATGAAGTGAACAGGCATCTAGCAATATAAAGATAATATCGTAACAAGAGTCGCATAGTAGGAAGGAGAATCCAGAACTTAATATTTGCGACGAATTGAGAAGCAGGGAAAAAAATGAAAATTTACTTCCAAAATTGAAAAATTTACATTTATTATTATAAAATGATAAAAAACAGACATGTTAGCGTGATAGTAAAATTCTATTTGAAATTTTGATTGAGAGAAATTTGGAAGAAGAACAATTGTCTCGGAAACACTTCGGCTGGAACTTCCAATGCTGATTGCATAATATAAGCATTTTTAAATTTTTGATATATTGTTTTATATGATTAATGAAATCATATCTTTTATGATTTTCGTAAGTATTAGTTAGTTTTAAATTCCTGAAGATGCACTAAAAATGGGCAACAATGTTTGTTTCTTCGCATTTTTACCGACAACGTTATCTAAGTAAAAGTTTTTGAGAAACAGAGTCAAATGCTGTTGAAGGATCCTATAAAACTGCATGAACAATTATTTTGGAATCAATATCTTTTCGAATGCCTCCAATAAGGTAGATAAGCAATTTTTGTGTTGAAAGTTTTCACAAAATCCAAAGTGACATGGAGTCATAATTTAATGTTTTTCATATGTTCTGTGATTTGGAATTGAAAGTTTTTCGCAAAACTTTTTTGAAAAAACTCAAGGTTATCGAAATTTTCTTATGAGGATTTTTTATGAGGATTTTATTGGGTCATCTTTTTTGAACAAGGGAGTTTCATTAGTTTTTTTTAACTGTGGTGAAAACGTTCTTATCTATACAGGTATAGTAACAGAGTCCGCATGGTAATTATTGTCTTAGTCCACCTGTGGAAACTCAGGTTGTAATTGCTTTCAATTCTCTTGTTAATTCTTTTTAAATCCATTTTTTTAACAATCCATTTTACAATATGTTTTTTCTCTTGTTTGAATTTTTTTGAACCCTAATTAGTGAATATACGGGCCTAAATGTAGGCCAAAGTGGCTACCCAGGTAGAGCAGGAAAATGGTAATAGGAACCTCAAGAAGGAATTACTGCAGCCCCAAAGATGTCGGAGACACGGTTCAAAGAGGTGCAAAGCTAGCCGAACTTGCCTTTTTTGTCTCGCGAACAAAGTGAACTGTGTTACCATAGTAGCCGGCCTTAGTGATAACTCATCTACGATTTCAGATTTTGCTAATGTTTCGTGATTTTTAATGAATTTAAAAATTCATAAGTTTAAACCAATTGTTTTTTATCCCTAAAACCATCCTATCTGCAAATAATCAATTTAAAAATAGAACATTTGGTGCTCTTAAAAATCTTTTGTTTCGCTTCATAAGTATTCTTAATCACTCAAAAATCTCTCAATGGTTTCCCCAATCTAAACGTTAATTTTAATGCAAAAGTGTTTTTATGGTTTTCAATTTTTTTTTTTGTATGGTAATAACACTTCCAAATTTTTGCTCGCTCAGCTAATTTGTATAAATTCAATAAAAATTGCCCTCCTGGCTGTCAAATTATAGCTGATCAATTGCATTGCCGTATTTGCAAACGCCACCACCAAAAAAGAGGCATTTGTCGTGTCATTTCAAAAGTATACATCAGTAGTATATGTCGGGGCAGTTCAGCCGGGGCGGGGGGAGGGAGGAGGAGGGGGTTGAGGACACCTCCCATGTATTAAAATAGGCTATAGAGTATCCGGTCCTCACCTTATGTATAAACATAGGGAATAGATTTCCCAATGTATTAAGATATGGAATAGGTTTCCCAATGTATTAAGATAGCAGGTTTCAGATGGTAAGTTTCAGATGGTATGTTTTTTTCATCGCCCGAGTTTCCCATGTATTAGCATAGCGTATAGGTTTTCTTATGTATAAGAAATTCATGGTAGGGAAATAAGAACTCATTAAGATAGGGAATAGGTTTCCTAATGTATTAAAATAGGGAATGGTACGGTTTCAGATGGTAAGATAGTAAATTTCAAAAAAAACTTTGGTACCCGAGTTTTTTGGAGCTCGAGTTTGGCAATACTTACGTTTCTTAGCTTACTTCTACGATTTGTGATATGTAGGGGCTATCTTGTCTTACAAAATTTCGGTATGGTAAGTTTGAGATGGTAAGTTTCAGAAAGTTTTACTTGCAGTTTTCAGTTTTACTTGCAAATACAATTTTATTTTCAAAAATTTTGTTTCTTACAAAATCGAAAATTTTTTTGGTTAGTAAAATTTAGATGGCAGGTTTCAGAAAATTTTTTCGAAAATTTTTAAGTTTTACTGGCCAAGAAATTTTTATCTTGAAAAAACATTTTTGTATTGAAAAATCGTAAAAAAATTTGAGATGGTAAATTTCAAATGGTAAGTTTCGGGAAAATTAAGTTTCGATTTAGAGTATGGGATCATAAACTAATATATAATACAATATTTTTTTTCTTGAAAGAGTCTTTTAAATACTTATTTCATCTAACTTATTTTACCTCAGTTTATCTGGGGAAAATTGTCAAGGGGGGATTATTTTTGACAGGTTAATTATTCCACTCCACGGAATATCAGGGAAGTCTTGACAGTTCCTCACGGTCGATTATTTTTATATCCCACTTAATCTTTGTTCCCCTGGTAATCTGGAGAACGGATGACAGCTCTATTATACTTATTAATTTTATGACTTATTTTATCTTTTTTCACATAAACATCCAATGATCATATGACAGATGCATTTTAGCAATTCCCAGAAGAGTTAATGAAGCGTTAATAACTTTCTTGAGAGATTAAAACTTTAAACTTTCATAAAGAATTGAAATACATCCAATCAAAATTGCATGAACTTTTCATTGGAACTAAAATAAAAATAAACTAAATTTTTAAGTTTCGACCAATCAGATGTTTTTATCTAGTTCTTATTTTTACCTCAACTGTTTTATTTATTCTGTCATATTTCATGCTACTACTAATTTCAGTTCTCTTTTATCACTTTGTCTTTAGTCTTTTAAAAATTTCAGAAATTTTCTAAAAATTATCATCCAAATTTGTCAATTGCTCAACCCTGGTAAAAGTTTACACTGAGAAAGATATAGTTTCAAACTTTTTTGTGTCTGATTATTTTGAAGTAAAGTTTTTCTATCTACTCAGAATAAATTTTTAAAAAGATTATACAATTTATTAGAAGTTGGCTACAATTTTCGTAATTTTATCTATTCTATCGTTAATTCTTTTTTCCATTGGGGGATTACAACATCCATATTCCATCATCATTCTCCGTGTTTCTCACCAAAAAGTTAGTTACTAAGATGCTTTTCGTTTAAAAATAGAGAATTTAAGGAGTTAATTTGTATAAAAAAAACAAACAATTCACTACATTGTATTGTAAATTTACTGCAAAAAATTACACTTACAAACAAAAAATGTTTTTTTACATAAAATTACTGATAAAATTCAAAACATGTACATCATAAACTTTTGGAACAATTTTAAAAGAAGAAATGCTGAATGAATTGCGTAAAATCTACACAAATTATCAGTTTTTTGTAGCTTTCAAGGAACCATTTGTCGATACTTTTTTGTCAAAAAGGGGTAAGTTGATCTCTTTCTACCCAACGAATCAGCAAAGTAGTAGCTTTTATCGAGTCGAGCAATCATGATCCAGTTTTCTCCTCTATCATTGCTTGGGGCTGATTTAATAATTTCAAAAAAGTATTTTGTTAGTTGAGCTACTGTATCAGAAGGGTGTGATCCCATTTACTTGAACCTGAGCTCAGGAACTTTTTCAATAACTTGCAGAAGTAGAAAATTATCCATTTTTGCAATTGTACGCTAATATACATCAAAAAAAAGAAATTGATAGTTTGATAGTGTACTTTAGGATAAAAAAAAAGATTAATGACTAACATTTAGCAATAAAATGAACAAAGTCACATACACAAGCCTTATGTAGTGGGCAAAGGTAATTGAACACTGTTTTACAGTCTAGATTGAAGAAGTGTCTCGGGTTTTCAAGCAAACAGCATTCCTTCTCTGTTTTTCTGGAGTTCTAGCCCTGAAGAAAAACAAAATAGATAGTACAGAGACAATAACAATGGAAAGTCCCAAAAATTTACAATACTTTTATAGGAACCTGAAAACTCAAAAAAAAAGTATTTTAAGCGACTATTCCGAAATTGTCAATTTGAATGTTTGATAGTCTGTAGTGAAGTGAAGTCGAAAACTAGAATATATTGATTTTTAAAATCTTCCATTGGAAGAGCTGAAAAATCTTCGTTTTCAGCTCAAGGGTGCTTTGCTTTTATTGTTGTAACATAAGGGCGCCAAAGAGAAGTTGTATCTAATGAAATAATTGCTCTTCCGCTCCGAATCATTCTAAGCTCTCTCAAATGAAATTGTTGATAATTGAAAACATTTTCATGAAAAGATCTCGCAACAGTTGAATTTTTACTCATTGCAACAGCTATTCTTCTGATAAGGGCATTATTGAAAATATTTTCCTGAATAAACTGGTTTTGACGAGATGAAACAAAAAAGGTTCTTGCTATAGTTTCAATGTAGTTGTAATGAGCTGGTTTTTTTTCCAGATCCCATTGCAAGTATCGATGATTAGGTCCAGCTACTAAATTTTATCTAGTAAACAGCGAACAATCAACAATTTTCAGATTAACATTTGGATTGGCAGCATGTGAAAATTAGGTCAAGCTCGAATTAGTTTAATTCGGACTTTGGTTTTTGGTAGTGAAAATTTTTCACAAGTAAGTAAATGCATGGCTAGCCTGCCATAAAAGGAATAAGTTATCCCTGATCCTAAATAATTTGCTCTATCAGTGAACGGATGCACATCAAGTGCTTCTGGATATTCTTCAAAGCTATATCCATGACAAGCAAATATTCCTTTATTACCCACTGCCGACGAGTTGAATCCGTTCGATATTTGTGCTTCATGAGGATATAAACCATTGGCATTGTAAACCATTGTATCATTAAAATAAATTTCACAATTGGAGAATATAGATTGTAGTAGATTGTTTTCATAAGTTGAGTAGGTTTTTGGTTCCTCGTCTGAATCCTCCTCCGAAACCGCTTTATGTTCTGCTTTTTCTTTTTTGAAAGCATCAGACAACCTTCCTTTGAATAATTGAAGCTTTAAACTGAGGTGGATATCACGCATATCCAAATAAAGATTACGGTCCGTCTCGAATTCAAACTCAATACTACTTTCATCTAGAGAAAAACTGGGAAATACTTCTTGTGTGTAAGATGAAATAATTGTTTCCAAAACTGAGACTTTTTCAAAAATCTCCAAAGAAGAATTTGTAAAAGCTCCTTAACGAAAATGACTACTTTGATTTACACTCATTTTATTTTGTCAATAATGTCTTTGCGAGAGCGACTGACTTTCGAACTACTTTTTCGAGAAAAGGTTCTTCTAATTTTACGCTTGGATTTCTTTTTTCCACTTCCCAACTGTTTCGAACTGTTTTTGTACCAACCTTTTTTGCAAATATTTTGAGTTTTTTTCGTCCACTGACAACTTCTCCAATCTCTGCAGCAGCAATATCAAATAAATTTGCTCTAATTCTTTTTGCAGCTGAGACTATATATTTTTTAATAAAAGGAATTGCAGTTCTCCCAAGAGTTTGTGCAAGAGGACGAAAACCGCTTCCACGCTGTCTTGCATGTCCACAAAAAATAGGAAAAATAGCTGAACTTTGAGCAACCATTTCGTATGAAGAATAAATCAAAAATTATTATCCAAAATCTTGCGAAACAAGATAACAACTGGTGTAATTCCTACGGACACAAAAATAATTTTTTCACCTGTAATATCCTTTAGTTCTATTTTAACGCTGTGGAAAGCGGTTTTAATAATTTTTTCATTTGTAGATTTGTAAAGGATTGATAACTCATGTACTGTCCTGTAGATATTATGTCGGATAACAATTAAAAGAAACATTAGAAACTAGCTCAATAGTTAAAGAATCCATGACAACTGATCGATAGAAATTCAATTTATAAAATGACTTACCACTAATTTGAACGTTTTATCAGCTCTTTCTCATAAAATTTTTTCAGAATTTCTTCTTTTTTCTGATCTTTAGTCATGTATGTTGGTGGTTTTCTTGTAGATATTGTCGAAAATTCAAAAATTTTATATGTAAACTGTGGCTTGTAACTTTTCGGAACGAAATATCTTTTTTCGAAATTCTAACTCCATCACCTTTTTCGAAATTTGGTTTAGTATATTTCATGAACGATTTTTTGTACAAAATTGATAAAAATTCACTATTTTTCACATCTCTGGGTGATTTTCCAATTGATCGATTTTTGCGACAGATCAATGAAGAAATAAATTGCTGCAATTTGGGAACAAATTGTTCACCATGATCTTCAATGTAACGATATTTTATATGTTTTAAAGACTGAATTGCTCTCTCTGCAAATACAGCTTTTGTTTCACTCATTGTTGAGTAAACTTCAATGTCTTTCTACTTGCACAATTTTGTAAAAGTTCCACTATATTCTGTTCCCTTATCAACCTAAAGTTTTTCAGGAGTGTTTTTTCGAGAAATTGTTTTTCTGAAAGCTTGTGAAGTGTCTTTGGCATACTCTGTTTTCCTTGTTTGCACTCTGAAAAATCTCGAAATAATATCTACAGCAAATAATAAATACTTCACTCCATTGTTTTGACTAGCTAACTTGTCTAGAAAAGCCAAGTTCAAACACCAGATTTCATTGATATATTTAGAAAAAGCTTGAAGTCTTCGGAAACGCGTGATTATTGGACCAAATTTTGTATACGATATCTTGGTTTGTAAAAATTTTCTTCTTTCTTTTGATAAACCACTCGCTTTACTCAAGTTTTGAATAGAACCGTACGCAGCTCTGCTGCTAGAATACACTCTGTTTAGTCTTATCTTTTCAGATTTTGAAAGGGATTCAAGTTCCTCTGTTTTTTGCCTTGGCATTCTTGTTAATAACAAGGTTAGGAGGAAGTTGAGTTGCTTCAAAAAAAGTAAAGTAAATGTCTGGAAAATCGGTGCTTTTTGCTTTAGTGCACACACAAGGTCTACAATAGATTCTTTTGTATCTCGATTGTCTAATCAACTTTTGTCTGAATGGCTGAATTCAAATCAAGGAATTACATCTAGGATTCAAAATTGAATCAAATAGAAGCTTGTTATTTCTCGTTTTCAGCCTCGCATTTACAGCACTGCAAACAGAATCAAAATTTTTTGGTACAATCTCCTCTTTTTATTGCTTTTGCTCCAATTTTTGTTTTTTTTTGGAAGCGTACTTTGTGATTGATAAACTGAGTACAGAATTGAAACAAACTGTTCCATACTATGTCAATCGTTTAATGACAAAAAGGAAGATGATAAATATGAATTGTAACCCTTTAGTTGAATTAAAATAATTCTTCTTTTGTGTAGAGGCGTTTTTTTGTGTTAGTTCTGAAATTTTTGGATATATTCTACATCTTCTTTCAAAATTCTCGAAGCTCTCCTCTTAATAGGTGATATAAACACTCGCTCAGAAACTGAATGAAATCTTTTGGACAATTGAGAATGAATTGTTTTCGAAGCCTTAGGGAAAATTTTTGAAATATTGGGAGAATAGAGACGTATTGTGTTTTCATTGTCCAACAATTTTGTCTCTTTTCCAGCTGGTTACTAAAATTTTGTTGGACCTGAACCGCTATTAGAGCAATATCTATGTGAATCAACTGTTTTTGGGGTTAAATCAATAAGTAAATAAACATAAGGAACAGATGTTGCATCTGGATACCACTCTTTTCAATTGAGATCTCTAATCGTCTCTGTTCTCCCAATATCCTAGACCTAATTATTGACTTAAAGTATTAATTTGTAAAACATCCCTCGGTGACTTCAGCAAAACTATCTGTACTTTGTAACTCTACATCTCTTTCTAATTCGTTTTGATGAAAAAAATTGTGTTTGATCTATATTGTATTCAGTCCCCTGTGTCTCCCAGCAGTGTTGACTTTTACAAAATGATTGGAGTTTGAAATTTCTTCACAAGAATCATCAAATATAAGCAGATACTTAGTTCCGTTATTGAGAAGATTTTCAATCAAATCAAAATCTATTCCTTGGATAAATTTAAGGATTTTTCTGAAAGCTTGTGAAGTTTTTTTTCGAGAAATTGTTTTTCTGAAAGCTTGTGAAGTGTCTTTAACATACTCTGTTTTCCTTAATTGCACTCTGAAAAATCTCGAAATAATATCTACAGCAAATAATAAATACTTCACTCCATTGTTTTGACTAGCTAACTTGTCTAGAAAAGCCAAGTTCAAACACCAGATTTCATTGATATATTTAGAAAAAGCTTGAAGTCTTCGGAAACGCGTGATTACTGGACCAAATTTTGTATACGATATCTTGGTTTGTAAAAATTTTCTTCTTTCTTTTGATAAACCACTCGCTTTACTCAAGTTTTGAATAGAACCGTACGCAGCTCTGCTGCTAGAATACACTCTGTTCAGTCTTATCTTTTCAGATTTTGAAAGGGATTCAAGTTCAAGTTCCTCTGTCTTTTGCCTTGGCATTCTTGTTAATAACAAGGTTTGGAGGAAGTTGAGTTGCTTCCAAAAAAATAAAGTAAATATCTGGAAAATCGGTGCTTTTTGCTTTAGTGCACACACAAGGTCTACAATAGATTCTTTTGTATCTCGATTGTCTAATTAACTTTTGTCTGAATGGCTGAATTCAAATCAAGGAATTACATCTAGGATTCAAAATTGAATCAAATAGAAGCTTGTTATTTCTCGTTTTCAGCCTCGCATTTACAGCACTGCAAACAGAATCAAAATTTTTTGGTACAATCTCCTCTTTTTATTGCTTTTGCTCCAATTTTTGTTTTTTTTTGGAAGCGTACTTTGTTATTGATAAACTGAGTACAGAATTGAAACAAACTGTTCCATACTATGTCAATCGTTTAATGACAAAAAAGAAGATGATAAATATGAATTGTAACCCTTTAGTTGAACTAAAATAATTCTTCTTTTGTGTAGAGGCGTTTTTTTGTGTTAGTTCTGAAATTTTTGGATATATTCTACATCTTCTTTCAAAATTCTCGAAGCTCTCCTCTTAATAGGTGATATAAACACTCGCTCAGAAACTGAATGAAAGCTTTTGGACAATTGAGAATTAATTTTTTTCGAAGCCTTAGGGAAACTTTTTGAAATATTGGGAGAATAGAGACGTATTGTGTTTTCATCGTCCAAAATTTTTGTCTCTTTTCCAGCTGGTTAATAAAATTTTGTTGGAACTAAACCACTATTAGAGCAATACCTATGTGAATCAACTGTTTTTGGGGTTAAATCAATAAGTAAATAAACATAAGGAACAGATGTTGCATCTTGATACCACTCTTTTCAATTGAGATCTCTAATCGTCTCTGTTCTCCCAATATCCTAGACCTAATTATTGACTTAAAGTTTTGATTTGCAAAACATCCCTCGGTGACTTGAGCAAAACTATCTGTACTTTGTAACTCTACATCTCTTTCTAATTTGCTTCGATGAAATAAAATGTGTTTGATCTATTTTGTATTCAGTCCCTTGTGTCTCCCAGCAGTGTTGATTTTTACAAATTGATTGGAGTTTGAAATTTCTTCACAAGAATCATCAAATATAAGCAGATACTTAGTTCCGTTATTGAGACGATTTTCTATCATGTCAAAATCTATTCCATGGATAAATTTAAGGATTTTTCTTTGCATTTGACTATAAAGAGGTTGATAATAATGATAAAAGTAAAAAAAGTTTTCAAATGCTGGTTGAAAAGTACCGATTTTCAACCAATCAAAATTAAGATGAGATTTTTGCAGATCCACTTGGTCCAACTAGGGAAATAAATATTCGTTCTTTGGAAGATATATTTTTATCCATAGCTTTGAGGAAGGTAGAATGTAGTCGACTGTTCTTGATAAGATAGCTACCCAAACGGTTGTTTCTTCACTTGTTGTGGATAACATAATTAGAACGATTGCACATACTAGCATCAAAACTATAACAAAAAAGTTGCACTAAAAACAACGTAAGAGATGTACGTCCAAACAATTTCCATGATTTTCGTTCAAAATTTTTTTCATCAAAAACAAATTTTCTTAAATTTATGGGCTTGTCACAATGATTGACCATCTTAACTCTAAAAAGAAAAAGTTGACAATGAAATTCAATTACAGTTTGAAAAAGGTAGTACATTAAGATTATTAGGATTTACAATTTGTTAAAAAAAAACATCGAGTCTATGTTCCGTATGCAAATTCTCTCCTTTCTGCACAGTGAAGAGTTTTTGCGTGACAAAAACACCCCCAAGCCAAAGCAGCGAACACCTACTAGATAACTGAAGTAAGCGAAGACACAACGCCATACCACCCTTCTATTATCGAACAAACAGCCGTCAAGACAGTACGGAAATCAACCCTGAAAATGCTCGAAAGCCACAGTCCCTCAGGTCTAGATGCGTGCGAATGTTAAAGATATTAACTCACTTAAACCAGACATCCATTGAACATTAAAATACCCACTAGGAATTCTCGATCTGGAAGACAGCAGCTTGTTACTTTTATATTAGCGTGAACTGGAGGAGCAGCACCATGCTCTAGAAAAACCGACCAGAAACTAGCCGAGAAATTAAGCGAAAAACGGAACGAATCATACTCCGACACAATAAACTTTTTAAAAACCTAAATAAGATTTGCACTTCTGAGGAGTGCAATCCTCTGCCTCATGGGTTGCAAGAAACTTAAAAATACATACATGACATTTCTTTCAAGGCATTAATCAAGTGGGTGGATTTTAATTGAGAATTCTCTGGATGCTTTAAAATCGACTTGATTTATTCATTAAAGTTTGCCGATGTTTTAAATAGCGTTGGTATGGCCCAATCCAACCTGTGCACGGACCGTCGCATGACGGAAGGGCCCATTTTTTTGTCTTGGTCCAAAAAATAACACTGCCTATAAATGTTATATATCAAATTACAGGAATTTTAAGTTTTTTCTCATGTAGACATCATCGTAGCCCTATTCTTTGATACTGATACTTGTCGGTGACTGCTGGCGTTTTGAACGAATTGATCTGACATAATACTAATAGTTTAACGAGTATTGCCCGTCAATTTTTTTTATTTATTAGAATTTTTTATTTTCCATATCTAGAAAAATCCAAGGATTTTGACTGGAATACATGATGAAGGGACTCATGGCTGTAACCTCGGTTACTATGATACTTTTGACCTTCTGATTACCTAAAAAAAAAGAATATGAGTCCTTTTTTCTAGGTTGATAATGTCGGGGAGTATCTCCAGAACTCCTTCAAAACTTTCAGAAATGTTTTTCTCATTTGCTGATACAAGCTTTGAAAAAGTTTATGCGAAACTCCAGAAAGATATAAAGCTTGTCGAAAGTCTGAGTAATGAATCGGAGTCTGCTTGTAATTTCCAACATCGCTCACCAATCAAGCAAAGATTTAAGTTCACGCCATTTACTTATGCTAGTGGCGAAAGGTTAATATACGTGAATCCCAATGAGAAAACAATGCGAGTTGGCTCAGTTGAAATCAATGATAATGACATATCCAGAGAAGATGCTCCTGCTCAAACAGGAACTGTGAGTATTCTTATTTTGTATGCAATAATACAGGCGACCTTTCAATGACATGGAATGACTTAAAGCAATACTATTTTATTAATCGAGATCAGGTTTATTGCAATCGGGTGTTAGCCTTTTTCCCCGTGAACAACTTCGTGCAAAACTACGGCGAAATGGCTGACGTAGATCTCACCCACTTAAGCAAGGCCAAATGTTGGTAAGGAGGAAGTAGGAGGGTGAATAGAAAAATGATTTTTCTCGGCATGTTTGTTCTGAAATTAATTTCATTCGAGACGAATTGTGATTTTCATGGTATTTGTTTAAGTTTATTTTAACTTCTGGCTCATTTTTTGTCTAAGTGGATATGCTCTGTTTGTGATATATCACCAGGTTTTATCAAATGGGATGTGTTCCTAGCATGGGCTGGTCGGAATGCTTTGTTTGCTATATAACACCAAGTTTTGTCAAATCGGGCGTCTTCCTTGCATTGCAGGTCAATGTGTGCATGGAAACTCTATGAAATAAAACTTTGTGACCAGCCTTTTTAGATGATATTTTTTGTTCATTTTTTGAACAATAGATTTAACTATCATGAGTGAAGTCTTCAACAAAATACAAATGACAAGCAAATAATTTAGCACTGGGGAGGATAGCTAAAAGGCATATGTAATGCCCACTAATAGACTACCCTTAAACACAAATACAGTGAACTAAATTATCACACATAAAAAAAATTGAACAAAATAATTTCTTCAATGAAAATCTATTTGTCGAACATAGCCTTTTTAAAAAGCAAGTCAAAGCTATTGATACTGCAAGGCTATAAAACACATATGAAACCTGGATACTAACAGACGACGCAAAGAAAAACGAAAGGAAAAATCCATGATTTTCAAGCATTTTCAAACCAGCGGTATTTGAAGCTCTTAGATCCGTAGGTTGGCACAGTTAAGACCGACGCGTGAATTGATTCAACGAAATGAAGTAAAAAAAATAGATTAATTCATCTCAGGATTGTAAATCTTGCAGCCAAATGCGACCGCTCAATTGCGAGTTGTGACGTTTTTATGTCATTGTAAATGTTTTAAAAAGAATTTAGATATATATTTTTTTAATGGTTTTTCGAAATTTGATTTGAAAAACTTGAATAAAAACTTTACTTAATCTGAAACTACCAGACCTGTAATTGTTTGCTGGCAGAGCACACTCAAAGGTTACAGATTTTTTTCACTATATGCGGTTTTTTTTATGAAATACGAAAAATTCGAAGCACCGGAGGTGCGTTACGCGCTAGTCATATTTAAGCATAAGCATATGTTTTTGCTTTGTTTTTGGCTAGTGTTAGGTCCTATTTGAAAAAAAAACAGGTTTTATAAAAATATATCGGTGTTGTTGTTTTTTTGCGACGCTTTGGAAAATTTTTGCACTTATCGCAGAAAATTTAATTTTTTCTCAAAAACTACCCAGTCAATTTTCAAAGAAAATAGTGCCAATGGAAAACCGGAGGCTCTTCTATGTGTCTGCGTATTTTTCTAGTTTTTCATTTTACCCCACGTTTTGCGGCCTTCGAAAGTTTCAATAGGTGGATTTTTGGCCTATTTGTTAAATTTTTTCAGCTATTAAATACACAAATCTAAGATGAATTTTTCAATCAAAAGAACAAAATATAGGGATATCAACTTTTTAGGCGGATATTCCCTAAATTCGGTGGGAAAAAAGTTATGTCCTCAAACTAGCCCATTTTTTGACTTTTTGTTAATTTTTATAACTTTTTGAGCTTTCTCAAAAACTACCCTGCCAAATCGGAGATAAAGGTTTTAAACGAAACAAAAACAATCAGTTATGCGACTCTTTCCTGCGCAAGTAGCTATTCCCTGCATTTTGAAAAAAAATTATGGCCTTCGAAAATGTCCAATTTTCAATATTTTACCCGTTCATGGAAAATTATTCTTTTTTTTTCAAAAAATAACGTGCTGATTCTGAGGTTGATAGTTCATTCAAACTAACGTGCTGCTTAGATTCCAAAAAATCTACGTTCTGAAATTCCTGTTTGATTTATAAAACAGGTATTATGAAAACGTTTTTTTTTTTCCAGATGAGATCTGGTTTTTTTTTTTTTTTTTTTTTGAGACGCTTTTTCGAAAAATTCGCTTTCCCAAAAAACTACCCGTCAGATTCTCATAAAAGTGGTACCAATGGATTCAGTAGCGTTTCACCTACCTGCCTGCATGAAATTTAGGTCAATTTTTACCCTACCCCACCCCCTACGGTCTTAGAAAAGCTTCACAACTCGGTACTTTTTTCACTTTTTGCCCATTTTTTCGGAAATTTTCGATTTCCTCAAAAACTACCCGTCCAGATTTAGGATTAAGGGTTTAATCGATAGACCAGGTTGTAGGAAACTCCCATGCACAAGCGGCTGGTCCCTAATTTGCTTAGGGGAAGAGCTATAGACTTAGGAAAAGTCACTTTTTGATTTTTTTGCCTATTTTTTTCGGAAATTATCGATTTCCTCAAAAACTACCCATCCAGATTTAGAATTAAGGGTTTAATCGACAGACCAGGTTGTAGGAAACTCCCCCGCACAAGCGGCTGGTCTTTAACTTGCCTAGGGGAAGAGCTATAGACTTAGGAAAAGTCGCTTTTTTGGCCTTTTTTCAAATCTTTCCGATTTCCTCAAAAACTACCCGTCCAGATTTGGGATTAAGGGTTTAATCGATAGACCAGGTTGTAGGAACCCCCCCTACACAAACGGCTCGTCCCTAATTTGTCTAGGGGAAGAGCTATACACTTAGGAATAGTCAATTTTTCGGTTTTTAGGCCATTTTTTCAAACTTTTTCGATTTCTTCAAAAACTACCCATCCAGATTTGGGATTAAGGGTTTAATCGATAAACCAGGTTGTAGGAAACTCCCCTGCCCGAGCGGCTGGTCCTTAATTTGTCTCGGGGAAGAGCTGTACACTTAGGAAAAGTTTTTTTTAAAGTTTTTTGGCATTGGAACAAAGATTCAATATACTTATTGTGTGTATTTTTTAGACAATGGAATCCGCTGTGCTTACGTTTTCTCGCTTTTGCTTGGTGCTATTGGCTTTGTGTTGCGTTTTTTTGTATGGTTCGAAGAAGTTCAACGAGAAGTTGCACGAGTTACGCTAGTTCTCTTTAATCAGGTCGGTTTGTTCCAGAACGTTTTTATGATGTCAGTTATAGTCAACATATCAAAATAATCAATTTTAAAATAATCAAACATGTCTCTCCAGCTTTCAGCTGGGCCCCTAGTTCTGTACCGTTTTTTTTTTGAAATTTCATCTCCATTCTTGAAAACTACTTGCTTCATCTGATATCAACTGTTCAATCTCAAAAGGCTATTCCCTTGCTTAAGTAGAGAAAATTTTGTGATATAGGAAAAGTCAAATTTTTGAATTTTTGGTCGTTTTTTTTTGGAATCCTTTTTCCTTTTTTTCCCGAAAACTACCCAGTGAAATCTGAGATAAAGATAAAGAAATCGCTAGGGTTTTGCGTAAATTCCTTTTTTTGAAAATAACCCAGTTCCGTATCAGTGCAATATATGATGAAAATGTCAAAAACAAGTAGATCCAGCATTAGCCCGGCCACTAGTTTACTTCCAAGTAATTGCGGCGCAGATGCGAGGACGTGAGTATCCTAATCAACAGGTCGGAGGTTCAAATGCGGATCATTGAATTAGTTTTATGTTTTTGGTCGAATTTTTGCTGCGTTAGCAATGGCAATTTGATACAAGCTGTAGTTGCTTTATTGGTGGCTAGTGTTATTAAAATTACCAGCGGTCGTGGAGCAGATGTGAGAACGTGAGTCTCCTTGTCTCACTAAAAAATTTTTCTCAAGGTGTATGTTTTTATCTTTTTCTTATTTCCTTTTGTTTTGTCTTTTTCGAGCTCTTTTTGGCATTTTCCTTGCTTGTGTATGTGAAGCGCAGCTTCGCCTCTGTCAAAAATGAATGTTTTTCGAATCTTTCTGAAATTGTACTAGATTCATAAGCTGCTTTATTGCACAATGAACGTAAAGTTTTTCATTTTAGTTGCATCACTGGAGCCAGGTTTCCGAACACCCTCTCAAGAAAGACGAGTCATTTTTTGATTTCCCTGATGAAGCAGTGACATCTGAAGAGATCATATCTTATGAAGACGATCCGCATAATATTAACAGTTATAAACACCTTCTATCTTATGAATCAGATAGTGCTCTGGACGAAGTAGATGAAGAGGAATATGACGATCGCTTTGGAGGTATTTAAAACGAAAATTTGAAATATTTTTCAATTATTAAGAGTTGATGAACGTAGTGGAGACTTGTAGACTTTTATTTAGGTCGTGATGATTTTTTGCAGGAAAAGTCTTAAAATTTGTTCAGGCTTAAATTTTTATTTGTTGCCGTTTGAATTTTGATTTCTTTTAAGTTCATTTTCTAGTTTTCGTTTGTGGAATTTTATCTGATTTCCCAGCGAAATAAAAATTTTACTTAGTGATCCCGTTTTCTCTAATTGGGGTGATTTTATCCAAAACCTATCAGTCATTATTAAGAGTAATGAACGTAATGAAGATTTCGCTGATTTTTTGTTTTTTTTTCAGGAAAACTCTTAAAATGCTCTAATAACTACAGATCTGCATTCATACATATTGATGCATTTATGAATGCACTTAGGTTTATATGCACTTTTTGATTTTAATTGAAATTCATCTGCTGAAAGTGACGAAAATAGCACTCTCCAAACATGAACGTGGAAATGGCGCAATAAAACGTGAACTATTTCTAGTTTCGAAAGGGGAATCTTATTTTTTGATTTCCAGCGGAATAAAAACTTAAAATATTGATTCAGTTTTCTCTAGTTGGGTCCATCAAAAAAGCGCCAGTCTTAAATCTTTCCAGAAGTTCTAAGAGCTTAAAGGGCATCTATTTTTTCTTTGAAATTCGAAAGTTGAGATTTTGTTCTAGAAAGTTAGTGTTTTTTTTATATCTACTTGCGTTTATTACTCTTTTCCAATCTTCGATTGGCTATGTTTTGCTCTTGAAATTCAAATGGCTTTGAGGCCTTTTTTTTGAAATTCGAAAGTTGAGGTTGAAAAAACAAGTCAGTATTTTCTCAATGCGACAACTAGCAACAAAAGACAACTCGCAATTTGAATTAACAGACAGCTCGGAATATACTCAGAATAAAAGAAAGAAAGAAAGAAAGAAATTTATTTCTCTGATTCAAAAATATACATACCAGAATTTTATACATTTACAAAATCATTGATCAGAGGGAACACTAAATGGACCTTTTGGTCGCTGGGTAGTGCCCTAACGTTTCTAAGCACAATGTATAATTGTAGCCTAGACAACCGCAATAATTAACACACATGAAATTGCTTCATGATTATCATTTTAAGCTTTCATTTATTGTAACAATGACTCCAACACCGGTTATGGAGTCTTTTTAGGCAGTCATTTGGTACCATTCAAACCCCACAACTTGATCATTTCCCAGTCTAACCACCGCGAAAACCCATCAAACAGACATGTTTGTGCAACGGTTTTACATAACAGTTTATAAACAGTAGGGTTAGAATGTTCGTATTTCAAAATCACTCATTAATTTTAGCACAAATATAGCAAGATGGCTGATCATATTAGCATTTCACATTGCGATGTTCAAGTTGTCGCTAAACCAATTTCTTCATATCAACACATCCGAAAGGTTCGACTAGTAGAACCTAAAAAGGCACTGGCAGCCGGGCCCTCTCGGAGTAGCAATCGCATTATATCTTACTTCCCTGCTGAGAAAAACATCGGCAGGCTTAAATGAGGGGAAAATGTGGATAAAGAATTGCGGATGAAAACAATGATTCAATATTGGATTGTATTCAAAAAAAATTTTGGTCAAATCATAATTCCCCAGATTGTCTCTTTTTTAAAATTAGGATTGGTTATTGCCAGCTTCCCAACAGAGGCTAGGACTTATACGAAATTAAAAGTCGACTATCGGCGACGTTAAACCGAAATTCTTACATTATAAAATAATTTCCAAACTTTGCCAGTTGTCGCTTTCCTGAAATTTTGCTTTGCGAGTTGTCTTTTGTTACTGGTTGTGTTTTGTAGCGAGTTGTCATTGTTCTGCATTTTTTAAAAATGTTTTCTTGCGTGCATTAACTCGTTTTCAATTTTCTGTTGGCTATGTTTTATGCTAAACACGGTTGACCACAATCATTTATTTTCAGGCGAAGAAGCGTCTGATATTGAAAATGCAGTTCTGGAAAGTTCTTTATCTGTTGATCCACATTTTTATCACGCCTACTTTGCGAGGCCGAAGCCAAAGATCTGCGATGAAACAGAGCTACAAAAAGTACAAGATGAAAATATTTTCCAACGCCTGGGAGCAGGTTTTAAACCTCCGTTACGAATGCCTGATAGTTGCCACCCGCAGATTCCAAAAACACAAGTTTTACCAAACAGTAATCGATTAGCTGCAATAAATACACCAATTGAGGGATGCAGTTTGTCAGACAACGAAAGTGCGAATTGTGATAGATCTCTAGACTTGGAAGACGGAATCGAAAATATGATCAAAATGGCATCTAGTCAGACGACAGGTAGTCCTAAGAAGTCAAAAAACAGTAAGCCTAAGTTTGATGTGTACAAACATATCAGAGCAGACGGCGACAGTTTAATTGAGAGTAATCAGAATGTGCATCATTGTGGTATTTGTGGGAATTATGCAGCGTTGACGAAAGAGACATTAGAAAAGCATTGGAGAACTCATTACAAAGAGAGGCCACATAAGGTAAGCAAGCATCATTGACATTTTTCATACTGTTTGTTGGCTATGATTTTTTCTTCAAAATTTTTAACCTGATGGGACTCCTTCGTTTGTAATTTCAGTTTAGATGAATTGTTTTATTCTAAAGAAGATAAAAGCTTGTTGGTCAAATTTTTGGCTCGAATAAGTTTTGAAGTTCAAGTTAACATTTATTTTCAACATCAATAAGACATTTTGATGTGGAAGCTGAATTTACTTAAATGATTTTTCAGTGTCCTCGTTGCGAGAAGGCCTTCAGCTCGATCTACTTACTGAACAGTCATCTTAACACGCACGCAGACATCAAAGACTTCTTCTGTTCTCTGTGTAGTCTGAGTTTCGCATCTAAGTCTGAGCTGTCCCGACATAAGAGGTACAAACACACCGAAGACAAACCCTACAAGTGCACCGAATGTGACTATGCCTCAGTGGAGTCTACGAAGTTGAAGCGACACATGAGAACTCATACTGGTAAGTTAATAAATATGGGATGGGGGTTCGATGAAGTTGGGTTCATTCTCATGACAGGAAGACGTTCTTCGAAGTGACTGATTTTCGTATTATTTCTGTGGCTCCCCTTCCTCGAGGATTCGGCCCCCGGGCGTCCAGAGCTTTTGCGCAGAATAGCTGTTGTACTTACGCAGTTTTTTGTTATTTTTATGTATTGAGAATTGTTGCCTCGCCCTCGGACAAAGACCACTGAACGTAGTCGGCCTCGAACCGCGGACCTTTAGACGGAGGGACGGCTGGCGTAGCCACTTTTACTTCACTTCGCAGTGAAGTTACAGTTTTGATTGCATGCGTTGTTTTGTTGAAGGTGAGAGGCCGTTCAAGTGTCACTTGTGCTCCTACTGCTGCACAGACAACTTCAAGCTGAAGAGACATGTGAAGACGCACACGGGGGAGAAGCCGTTCTCCTGTCCCCTCTGCATGTTCAAGTTCAGCCAACACGCATCACTCAAGCAACACCTGCTAGGACATACGGGAAACAAACCAAAGTATATAAAAACAAGAATAAACTGCTGCTTTGCAAGCAAAGCAGAAGGGTTCGAATCTCTTGTTTTTGCAAAAAAGCTTGAATTGAATAGATGTGAAGAGTGACTCTTCACTCTGTTTTGTCTATAATTACAATTGCGAAAGCAAGTGTCTTGTAATTTGGAACTAGACTTTTCCCTTAAATAACTTTTACAAATTTTCAACTTGCTTTAGTATTGAATCTTAACAATTTCAAGTTTTCTTCGCTTTTGCGTAGAGGTAACGCCGTCATCTTTGCATCCTAAGGTCAAGGGTTGGAATCCCGGACGGACCTTGCTTTTTCAGTATGTGCTATTGAAAAATTGTCCGTTAAAAATTGATTCGTCGGATTTTCGGTTATCTGCTCACGTTTTGCCGGCTTAGTTGCCACATCAAGGATTTTTTTGTGCTTTAAGCAAGTATCATGGTATCATGTTGGTGTAGTTTCAGAGGGGACTCGTAACTTGAATTTTTTTCCCCAAAATCATTTTTTTCGGCTCAGCTGGCGTCTGCTTTAATTCCGCTTCGTAAGTTTTTTCCGTTGCTATTTTTATATTCGAAAGTTGCGAGTCCTGTTTGCATAGATTTCACAGTTGATAAAAACAAGTGTTATGAAAATTAATGGAATTAGATGTTTTCCTATATTTCAAAAATTTCACTTAAATTTATTTTAGTAGAGAAACAACTAAGGTTTTGGGCAAAGTCCCGTTTTTGAAATTACGCATTTCGTCCCGCATGGGTATAAAAACTTCAAAAGATATCAAACACGTTCCTCCAGCTTTAGTTAGGCCCCTAGTTTTCTTTTATCGAGAATACGAAAATTTCGGATCACCTAGTTTTTTCAACATTTTTCATTTTTGAATTCTTGTGTTTTTTTTTATTTGATCGTCTCATCGCAAGTGATGCGAAGCTCCGCTTCGCCTGTTGAAAAAATGAGAAGCCAGTTTTTCGCCACGAAGTTATTTTGGGTTTTTAAATGCTGATAAAATTATTTAAAGCTTTAATACTATAAAACCGCCTTGTTTTAGTTTTTTTAAGTAGTGTAAATGTTAACTCGATTATCCATTGTTCGCTGTAGATTAAAACTGTTCTTTTGCTGGCTGATTATTTCATTCAAGCTCAAATCACTGAATAATCAATTTTATGTTTTTACTCCCGAAACCGTCTGAAAAAGTTTTCTTGGTTCTGGTTTTGAAATAATGTTAATAATAATAAGTCACGCTCAAATTTGACTTTTCACCGTTCACCTTGATTTTTTCAATTCAAAATCATTTGCATAAAGTTTTTCTCTCCAGTTGCGAAAGCGGAAATGACGCGAATAAATGTGACTGACTTTTAGTTTCGAAATTGGATGTTAATTTTTAGATTTCTCATCGGAAAAAAGGTACTTACAGACTTCTTTTTCTCTAATTGACTTAGTGTATGAACAAGGTGTCAATGATAAAAGGTTCTAAAACTTTGATGACACAAGCAATGCTTGTGTCATAGTATGAACTATCTTTTTCTTCCAACCTAAATCGCAATTATTGTTGCGATAAAATGAGTTCATTTTGAAACTGTTCATTTTGATCAATAACAGCTATTAAGTACAGCTAATGCTAAGAATAATAACACATACTATTATTGTTCCGACTGTCATAACGAAAGAAGCGGACTATTTGTGCTCGGGGTGGTTTTTTCTTCAGACAAATTTCGACTTTTTAACTAGCCATTTTTGACGTTTTTTTTGTGTCTTGCAAAAAGTAATGTTGTCCTGAGCTTAATTTTGGAAAGATATTTCAGCTTTGACTATTTTTCTTGAAGTTATGGGGGTTCAAAGATTGCCATTTTGACCAATCTTTGAACCCCCAATCAATTCATTTTTATTTCATGGCATTTATTTTTTTCATGTTATTACTGCTCCATAGACTGCTGTATAAATTGAGGCATGTTAGTTGGTTAATTTCTTTTTTTTTAAAATCAAATTGACTGGTACTGATAATGCATCATAATTGGCGTGCGTTACTTAAGAAATTTTGTAGGCTCAAAGTTCATTGGTAAGCAAGCATCATTGACATTTTTCATACTGTTTGTTGGCTATGATTTTTTCTTCAAAATTTTTAACCTGATGGGACTCCTTCGTTTGTAATTTCAGTTTAGATGAATTGTTTTATTCTAAAGAAGATAAAAGCTTGTTGGTCAAATTTTTGGCTCGAATAAGTTTTGAAGTTCAAGTTAACATTTATTTTCAACATCAATAAGACATTTTGATGTGGAAGCTGAATTTACTTAAATGATTTTTCAGTGTCCTCGTTGCGAGAAGGCCTTCAGCTCGATCTACTTACTGAACAGTCATCTTAACACGCACGCAGACATCAAAGACTTCTTCTGTTCTCTGTGTAGTCTGAGTTTCGCATCTAAGTCTGAGCTGTCCCGACATAAGAGGTACAAACACACCGAAGACAAACCCTACAAGTGCACCGAATGTGACTATGCCTCAGTGGAGTCTACGAAGTTGAAGCGACACATGAGAACTCATACTGGTAAGTTAATAAATATGGGATGGGGGTTCGATGAAGTTGGGTTCATTCTCATGACAGGAAGACGTTCTTCGAAGTGACTGATTTTCGTATTATTTCTGTGGCTCCCCTTCCTCGAGGATTCGGCCCCCGGGCGTCCAGAGCTTTTGCGCAGAATAGCTGTTGTACTTACGCAGTTTTTTGTTATTTTTATGTATTGAGAATTGTTGCCTCGCCCTCGGACAAAGACCACTGAACGTAGTCGGCCTCGAACCGCGGACCTTTAGACGGAGGGACGGCTGGCGTAGCCACTTTTACTTCACTTCGCAGTGAAGTTACAGTTTTGATTGCATGCGTTGTTTTGTTGAAGGTGAGAGGCCGTTCAAGTGTCACTTGTGCTCCTACTGCTGCACAGACAACTTCAAGCTGAAGAGACATGTGAAGACGCACACGGGGGAGAAGCCGTTCTCCTGTCCCCTCTGCATGTTCAAGTTCAGCCAACACGCATCACTCAAGCAACACCTGCTAGGACATACGGGAAACAAACCAAAGTATATAAAAACAAGAATAGACTGCTGCTTTGCAAGCAAAGCAGAAGGGTTCGAATCTCTTGTTTTTGCAAAAAAGCTTGAATTGAATAGATGTGAAGAGTGACTCTTCACTCTGTTTTGTCTATAATTACAATTGCGAAAGCAAGTGTCTTGTAATTTGGAACTAGACTTTTCCCTTAAATAACTTTTACAAATTTTCAACTTGCTTTAGTATTGAATCTTAACAATTTCAAGTTTTCTTCGCTTTTGCGTAGAGGTAACGCCGTCATCTTTGCATCCTAAGGTCAAGGGTTGGAATCCCGGACGGACCTTGCTTTTTCAGTATGTGCTATTGAAAAATTGTCCGTTAAAAATTGATTCGTCGGATTTTCGGTTATCTGCTCACGTTTTGCCGGCTTAGTTGCCACATCAAGGATTTTTTTGTGCTTTAAGCAAGTATCATGGTATCATGTTGGTGTAGTTTCAGAGGGGACTCGTAACTTGAATTTTTTTCCCCAAAATCATTTTTTTCGGCTCAGCTGGCGTCTGCTTTAATTCCGCTTCGTAAGTTTTTTCCGTTGCTATTTTTATATTCGAAAGTTGCGAGTCCTGTTTGCATAGATTTCACAGTTGATAAAAACAAGTGTTATGAAAATTAATGGAATTAGATGTTTTCCTATATTTCAAAAATTTCACTTAAATTTATTTTAGTAGAGAAACAACTAAGGTTTTGGGCAAAGTCCCGTTTTTGAAATTACGCATTTCGTCCCGCATGGGTATAAAAACTTCAAAAGATATCAAACACGTTCCTCCAGCTTTAGTTAGGCCCCTAGTTTTCTTTTATCGAGAATACGAAAATTTCGGATCACCTAGTTTTTTCAACATTTTTCATTTTTGAATTCTTGTGTTTTTTTTTATTTGATCGTCTCATCGCAAGTGATGCGAAGCTCCGCTTCGCCTGTTGAAAAAATGAGAAGCCAGTTTTTCGCCACGAAGTTATTTTGGGTTTTTAAATGCTGATAAAATTATTTAAAGCTTTAATACTATAAAACCGCCTTGTTTTAGTGTTTTTAAGTAGTGTAAATGTTAACTCGATTATCCATTGTTCGCTGTAGATTAAAACTGTTCTTTTGCTGGCTGATTATTTCATTCAAGCTCAAATCACTGAATAATCAATTTTATGTTTTTACTCCCGAAACCGTCTGAAAAAGTTTTCTTGGTTCTGGTTTTGAAATAATGTTAATAATAATAAGTCACGCTCAAATTTGACTTTTCACCGTTCACCTTGATTTTTTCAATTCAAAATCATTTGCATAAAGTTTTTCTCTCCAGTTGCGAAAGCGGAAATGACGCGAATAAATGTGACTGACTTTTAGTTTCGAAATTGGATGTTAATTTTTAGATTTCTCATCGGAAAAAAGGTACTTACAGACTTCTTTTTCTCTAATTGACTTAGTGTATGAACAAGGTGTCAATGATAAAAGGTTCTAAAACTTTGATGACACAAGCAATGCTTGTGTCATAGTATGAACTATCTTTTTCTTCCAACCTAAATCGCAATTATTGTTGCGATAAAATGAGTTCATTTTGAAACTGTTCATTTTGATCAATAACAGCTATTAAGTACAGCTAATGCTAAGAATAATAACACATACTATTATTGTTCCGACTGTCATAACGAAAGAAGCGGACTATTTGTGCTCGGGGTGGTTTTTTCTTCAGACAAATTTCGACTTTTTAACTAGCCATTTTTGACGTTTTTTTTGTGTCTTGCAAAAAGTAATGTTGTCCTGAGCTTAATTTTGGAAAGATATTTCAGCTTTGACTATTTTTCTTGAAGTTATGGGGGTTCAAAGATTGCCATTTTGACCAATCTTTGAACCCCCAATCAATTCATTTTTATTTCATGACATTTATTTTTTTCATGTTATTACTGCTCCATAGACTGCTGTATAAATTGAGGCATGTTAGTTGGTTAATTTCTTTTTTTTTAAAATCAAATTGACTGGTACTGATAATGCATCATAATTGGCGTGCGTTACTTAAGAAATTTTGTAGGCTCAAAGTTTTCTTCATTCAGTTTTTCCCATTAGCGTTATCGGTCATATTTTTGCTTGTGTATGCGAAGTGCAACTTCGACTCTGTATTATAATGTATTTTTCGAAAGTAGAAAAGAATAAACAAAATATTCAATTTTTTTGCTTCGCTGAGTTCATTGACATTTTCCCATTTTTTTGGCAGTGTCAATTGTTCGACGTAATTTTTTGCGGAAACCTTTTTATTCCTCCGGTTGGAAAACACTTGAAAAATCCAACAATCCTGACGTTTAGTTTTTTAGGTTAATAACAGTTATCTTTTACTTACGTAACCATTGCGACTCAGAGCAATACGGAAAAAATTCCATTCGTTAATTGTTGCGACCACTTCAGGAAGTGGGAAGAAACTATGGTTTAGGGTCTGTTTTTTAGTGGATTTTGACTACCTCAATGAAAAATCTATGGGGTTAAAGGTGGTATCATATTGAAGCCCCTTCAGTCGTGATTTGGATTCCACAAAATTTAAAAAAGGATTTGGTATAAATATTCTCGTGGTCGAAACATTCTGCTCCTTGTACAGCAACCGACGATCCTTGCTGATTTGAAGGGTAGGAACTATTCCGGTTGTTTTTTCTCGTACCCATTTTGACTACCTAGAGGAAAGATCATTAGGTGTCAAGTCTGGAATTATTTAACTACATCTCGTTCTATACGTACCAACTTATTGTGAAATTAAATCGGATAAATGTTAAGAACTCTTTCGGCAAAACTGCAATCATCAGTGATCTAGAAAAAAACAAATTATCTTAAACAAAATCAAGAAGACTGCAGAATGGAAAACAAGAAAAAAATTGAAAACCAAAATAGCTTATTATGGATTTAATTAGGTATGAAATCGAGGTGGCATGAAAACTACTACTAACAATTGAAAAATGACTTCAAAGGCGTACTGTGAGGGTGCTACCGGCACTCCTCTTGGTGTGTTTATTATTATTATTATTTAGTTAATCAGCCAGAGTCCTAACCCGAAGGTTAATTATTTGAGGATAGTTAAGATACGGCTATTTTACAGAGCAAACATGCGATTTGAACCCGCAATCAGATGATTGCTGGTCATCATTACCACCGATGCGCCACAACGCCATTTATTTTAATTGACCTTTAATAACAACGAACTCCGTTCGTTTGGAAAATCTTCACTTCAATCGCGATAATCGGATCATTTTGTGCTAAGCAAACTGCGATCCTTGTTTTAAATGAGTATATATTTTTCAAATTGATATTTTGGAAAAAAATAGTAACGTTTTTGTACCTGATTTTTCGGTACGAAGTAGAAAATGCATATGTGCCTAACCGTTTTATGAGTTAATATTTGATAGGGTACTTTACTTGATAACATGAGGGGAGAAAGATAGTTTACAAGAGCCCTGTGATTATTTATTGTTTTTTTTTCTTCAAAATCTGTTTAGGTACCAATGTGAGTACTGCAGTGTGACGTGTTCTCGCAACAGTGACTTGAAACAGCACGTGATGAAGCTACACACGAGTAACAAGCCCCAGAGATGCAGACTGTGTGGGGCCTCATTCCCCGACAGACACAATCTGAAGCAGCACATGAGGAGACACAGGGGGGAGAAGTTGTTGCAGTGCGAAGAGTGTCACTACAAGACTAACAGCCACAGACATCTCCAGGAACACAACAGGATACACACTGGTACCTTTTCAACCTTTTTTCTTCCTTCTCACCTTCCTCACCTTCGAGTTTTTACTGGCATAATTATTGCTCACAATGTACGATGGTAATAAGGCTAATTACCCGTGCGATAGCAAGGGTATTGAAATCGGGTACTAGATTTTTTTTCGTAAACAATTTGACCACAGATTTCAGCATGCATGCAGTACACGACATGCATGCAGTATGAGCGTCGTATATTTGCGCTCATTGGTCTTTTACTCTCACTGTGCATCCTTTTTAGTGATTTTCCAATAAATTCGCAGTTCGAATTTTTTTAATGATAATTCTTTGGTATTTTTTTTGAATTTTCGACTTCGTTGCTTTCGGTTTACTTTTTGTCGGCTTAGTTTCCGCTTTTTAACCATCCAACTAAATCGTTTATTTGAATTTCAGTTTTTTAATACATTATAGTTGCTTTTAGTGTTCTGATTTACCTCTGCTGTTTGTTTGTAATTATTTTAACCTTGTCATTGTGTATATTTCTTTTTTTTTGCTTTGTTTTTGATTAAAAGCTTTATTCTGCCCAAAGGGCTTAGTGACCTAATTTCGAGTCGTTTCAATGGAAACATATTTTTGCACACCTCTGAATTGCACAAAATGCTTAACATCTTAATAGACATATAAGTCAAATTTTTCAAGACAACAACTTTCTATCGCCTTTTTTTCCTTTTGTTTCGGCTTGATAGGTTTCGGCCTATTTTAAATCGGCTTATCGGCATCATATTGCGACGAGCGAAAAAATGGTGTGTGTGCGTGTCTGTGTTTGGAGGACGAGGGGGGCTTATTAACTTCTTATTAGTCTTAAATTTTCATTTTTTTATGTTTCTTTTTTTTGGGGCTTAATAGGTTTCGGACTTATATTACATCGGCTTACTTGTCTCATAGTGTTTCATTTGACGAGCAGATAATGTTTGAGTGTTTTGAGGGCTAGGGTGATTTTTCATAAGTCTTAAATCTTTTTGATTTTTTTTCCGTCTCAAAGGTATCTGCCAAGGTAATTTATGTTCCGATGCTAATTTCATATTCCATTGTCTCGGTATGTTTTGTTTCAAAACTAGACTTATTCATTATGATAGATCTAGTCTTTTCGAGATTTTTTTTTTTTCGATTTTATTTTGTTGCATAGCAAGTGGTGCGAAGCTCAGCTTCGCCTCTGTGCTTATAATTGTTTGTTCTTGATAAAATGACGCGTTAGACTATGCTTATGGTACGCTTGTAAGTTTACGTTTTAAAATCACGCGGTAGATCATGCTTATGGTATGGTAGGCGGGAAAAGGAAAATCAGTCGTTTGTTTTTTTTCTTTCTGTTTTTGGATTGTTTACTTCAATTGTTGTGGTTGCAACATTCTGTGCTCTTTGCACAGCAACGGGCTATCATTGTTAGTTTTTGTGTTTTCTGAATACGTTCTAAAGTGAAACGTCAACTTTTTGCAGCAATGATTTTTTTGGAAATATTATGAGTTAAATGTATTTAGCCAGCGTCGATTTTGATACTGTATATACTCGTTTCCGTTTATGGGCTTGGATTTTAAGCAAGAAAAAACTGGACGATTTAAGACAATGACGGTCAGGGCTTAATAATTAATGAAACAGGTTCAGGTTGGCAGAAAGATGATAGTTTTTCACAATCACAAGCGGATTTCTGCACCCGCCTGTCTAGAGAGCGCAAAAGTGTTCAAAATATAAACACTGGTTTGAAAAATCGTGTTGGAAACTACTGTTATTCAGGTGAGAAGCCATTCATCTGTTCTCATTGCGGTCAGCAGTTCCGACTTAAGCAGGGCCTACGTGCCCATTCGAACCGAGTTCACCCCGAGTTGAAATGGACACGACTCTCAGAAGAAGCGGACAAAGTTGAAACCAATTATCAGACGGGAGAAAATGTGGCAGTGTTTGTGTGCTCGCTATGTCAACAACAAACAGGTACTAAAAATACAATGCGTCAGCATCTCAGAACTGTACATGAAATGACGGTGGAAGAAATTGAAATCGCGTTGCCGACTTGTGTACAGGTCCAGGAAGGCCAAAACGACCAAATGTCACAAGATCATTTGTCAACGAATGGAAATGAGAAGAACTCTGATTCAACTATAATGGTCACGTGTACACCTGATCGAGTCTCCGCTTCGGTAGTAAGAAGTTATGAAAACAACGCAGAAACTATCCCAGTATCGAGTGATTCGTATATAGAAGCAATTTTTATTCTCTCAAGAGACGAGAGTGAAAGACTCAGTGTAATGGTAGAGCCAGAAATTCTGTGCAATCAAACGCTTCTTCAGTCTTTGCAGTCGGCACTGGAACAAAATGTCATAATGAAAGAAATTGCGTCTTTAAATTACAAAAGATTGCATTCTGCAGATGATGATTTGAAATTACCAAAAGAATTGACAGAAAATGAGGAGCAGTTTGCGGTAACAGGACAAGAAACACTTAATACCACTGAAAATGGAAATAATAGCGAAAACTTAACAGTAGAAAAAGTGCCTGAATTTTCAACTATAGATACCTCGGTGCTTCAATAATTAAATTAATTTGTAAGTTAAATTTTTGTTCTATCTTGGAGTTTCTTTTAACAACTCTACTCTGGTTCTATTATCCTTGCTCTTAATAAAAAATTGTGCAATTTAGACAGTATAAGTTAGTATTTAATCGATTATACACGACTCAATTCAATATTTAAATTTAGTGTTTTGAACAGTCGTTTGTGTTAAGTGTATAAGAATGAAGTGATGGCCGCTGATTTAGTAAGTGATGATTTTTTATTCGAAATGTAAAAGAACGAAGGTAAGGTCACTTTGCCTGAAATCACCTATTGACCCAGTTTTCTCTAAATGGGATAGCTTCAAGAAAAAATAGCTGTCCATAAACAGTATTTGAAGAGCTTAAACATGGTAGATTTTTCAAAAATATTCATTCATTTTTTTCGGTTCTCTAAAGTTCGTATATTGAATCGGTTTTCTATAAATGGAATAACTCTAAATGGAATTGACAGCTTGTCGGTTCAAAAATCTGCTAAATTTTTTATTGTCATGTTGCTTTCATTCTATCATTTGTTTTGCAAGTGATGCTCAGCTCAGCTTTGCCTCTGTGTATAAATTTATTTAAAATCATTGATTGACCGTTTTTTTTAAACCATAAAGTTGCCGACGCTGATAACAGATAGAAATTATCACTCTCCCTAAACACTTAAAGTGAAATCTCATTTACATGAAAAACAACTCTCTTCTCCCTCCTATCCTGATATTACGAAAACACTTTCGAAAGCAACTGTCTTGTAAGATGGAACAGACTTTTTCCATTAAACTTTTTGTCTTTACACTTGCGATCAGCTTAGTGTGTTATTACGAACCTTCGTTTTTTTCTAACCTATCTCGCAAATAAAAGTGTTAATTAAAAGTGTTCACCTATTTGGAAACCTCACTGTAGCATTGGAGTTGCAAAGCATCTGTTCTCTGATTTATTTAAGACTAGTCTTTGGTACCTATTAAGTTTCCTTGGCTGAGTGGTTAGTAAGTGAGTCTCTTTATCTTTAGGTCGCAGGTTCGAATCTCAGAGGTTGACAATTTTTTTGACTAATTCGAGGCTTATTTCTAATTTTTGTTTTGCTTTTTATAGAGCTGTCGTGTTCTCGCAAAGGTTTGCGAACCGAAGCTTCACTTCTGTGTGGAAATCTGCATCTAAAACTAAAATTTGCTGACACGTAACAGTGCTGACTTGCCTAACTTCTCAAATGGAACAACTTCTTTCATTTGCGTGCATATAAAGCTTTTCAATGAACTTGTTGCCAAAAATGTCACCTGATTTTTCGTAGGCCGTTTTTGTATTTTGAATTCTATAGTATCTACTAAAATGGCGTAAAAACAGTTTTTCAACTAAGGATTAGAACACTATCTTATATTAGTTTGAAAAACAGATGGAATATATAAGCACCGTGCAGTTTTTCTTCAGAAAAATTTTGAATTTTTAGCCTTTTTATCGGAATTTTTGATAAATGAGAGAGATTAATGTTTTGAGGTTTCAATTTTTTGAGTTCAGGTGATAACACGAACGAAGGGTAGTGTATTAGTACGAAGATTTTTTTTTATCTCAGTCGCAAATAAAAGTGCTCATTTGGTGGCACTTTTGGTTTATTTCAATTTACTCAGATTTATGCCTATTAAGCCTAAACATTTTAATATCATATGTTGATGCTTTATTTTTAGCTAGTGTTAGAGCCTGTTTGAAAAAACAGGTATAATGAAAATATATGGGATTTGTTGTTCTTTGTTGTTTTCTCATCTCTCTTCTCCTTTCTATCCTGATATTACAAAACACTTTCGAGAGCAAGTGTCTTATAAGATGAAACAGACCTTTTCAACAAGGCTCTTTGTCTTTACACTTGCGATCAGCTTAGTGTGGTATTACGAACCTTCTTTCTTTTCTAACCTAACTCGCAATTAAAAGTGTTCATTAAAAGTGTTCATTTATTTGTAAATTTCACTGTTGAATTGAAAATTGTATAGCATCTGTTCTCTGCTTTGTTTGTGGGTACTGCTTAATACTTACTACGTTTCCGTGTCTGAAAGGCTAGAGTGTGAGACTCGTAATCTCTTGGTCGCAGGTTCGAATCTCAGAGGTAGCTGAATTTTTGCTAATTCGAGGCTTATTTCTAATTTTCTTACTGCACTATGTAGAGCTGCTTATTTCGTGTTTTCGCTGGTGTTTAGAATTGCGGTTGCCGTTTATGCAGTTGAAGTTGTTCGTGTTTCTGTGTGGCACATGTATCATTCTGTTGTGAATCCTTAGTCCACCACCGTTTTCGCCTTCTTCTTGCAATATATACAAGTAACTTAGTTTTTCTGTATAACGATATTGTTTCTGTTTTTGGGGGCTTCCGCTAGATTGTGTTTTTGTTGCCCCTGCTTTGTTTCCATTTATCAAATATTGCTTCAATTTATTCAGTTGTTCTCCCCACAGTTTTCTGTCAGGCGATCCAGGTCCGAAGAGTCTAATGCCGCTTCTTGAGAAGCCTCTGCGAGTGTTTTCTGTGTTGTTGTTCGTCTTTATCCCTCAGCTTTTGTCTCCGTGGCCGGTAGTCATCCGAGAGTTGCTAGTTTTGCCGGTACTTTTTGTTAGCATCCGGGAAGTTGTCAACTGCATCCGTGCATTCAGGGTTTCATTCCTTTTCCGGAATCCCTGTGTGGCCTTTGACGTACTAGGAGTCCTGTGCACTGCCCACTTACCCTGTCTGGAAGGCGTCACACTTGGCAAGCAATTCCGATTTTTTTATCATGTTTCCTTTATACTTATTTTCTCAATACTCAAAAGTAGTTTCTCCGTAAACACTTTTTTCACAAACTAGTTTCTAAAGTGAGTTTGAATTATCGCAAGCACTTTTTCTGCCATAAATTGCGTCCGAAATTCAACCGAAACCAGCAGTTTTTCAATTCTAAAATGAGTTTGGATTTTCATAGTGTCTACTAAAATGGTGTAATTGCAGTTTTTCAGCTAATGATTAGACACTACCTTATATTAGCTTGAAAAACAGATGGAATATATTTTGAATTTTAGCATTTTTATCGGAGTTTTTGATAATTAAGAGAGCTTTGATGTCTTGAGCTGTCATTTTTTTTGAATTCCGTTGATTACTCAAGCAAAGCTTAGCGTATCAGTACAGAGATTTTTTTCTAATCTAAGTCGCAAACAAAAGTGCTCATTTGGTGGCACTTTTGGTTTATTTCAATTTAATCATATTTAAGCCTATTTAAGCATAAGCAATTTAATACAATATGTTGTTGTTTATTTTTGACTAGTTTTAGATCCTGTTTGAAAAACAGGTTAAATGAAAATGTTCGGGATTTGTTGTTTTTTTGTTGTTTTTTTTTCGACGCTTTGGAAAATAATTGCACTTCTCGCTGCAGTTTGAATGTTTCTCAAAAATTACTGTACTGTTTTTCAAAAAATTTTACAACTAGACAAACCGGCTGCTCTCTTATGCAGATTTTGCTTTTCTTTTTTCATGTTACAAAAGTTCTACGGCCTCAATTCCATTTTGAATTTTTTCTCAAATATTAAATGCATAAATCTGAAATAAAGGTTTCAATCAGAAGAACAACTCATGGGGTTTCGCTCTTCTTAAGCGATGATTCCCTAAGTTTGATAGAAAAAAGTTCTGGCATCAAACAAGCCTATTTCTTGACCTTTTGGTTAATTTTCAAAACTTTTCTCAAAAGGTACCCTGCCAAATCGGAGATTAAGGGTTTAACCGAACGCAAAAAACGTGTTGTGTTAATCTTCTATGCGCAAGTGGCTATGCCCTGCGTTTTGAAAGAAAATTATGGCTTTAGAAAATGTCCATTTTTTGAAATTTTCATAGTTTTTTATTTTAGAATTTTCATCACTATTCTCGAAAACTACTAGCTAAACCTGATATTAAGAGTTTAATCTGTAAAATAGGGCGTGAAAATTTTCCCTGCATAAAAGGTGATTCCCATGTTTTAGTAGAGAGAAGTTTCTGGATGTAGAAAAACTCAAGCTTTTGATTTTTTGATCGTTTTTCGAATCTTTTTCAATTTTTTCCAAAACTACCCAGCCAAATCTGAGATAAAGAATTCAATTGAAAGAACGAATAGTATTTTCCTCTTTCAAAAAGGCAGCCAATTGCCTTCTTAAGCTGAGAAATTAATAGGGTTTTGTGTAAAGTCCATTTTTTTTGAAAATTACGCATTTCTTTATCAGTACAATATATGATTGAAACTTTTAAAACAGATACATCGGGCATTAGCTGGGTCACTATTTTACCTCCAAGTGACCGTAGTGCAGATGCGAGGACGTGAGTGACCCTCCTAATTATCAGGTCGGAGATTCAAATTCGGAACGTTGAAATAGTTTTATTGTTTTTTGCTCGATTTTTTGCTGCTTTATTTTTAATTTCTTCCTTTTTCCTTATTTCACTTTGTTTTGCCAGCTTAGTTTTTTTTTGCATTTTCATAGCGTGTGTTTGCGAAGCGCAGCTTCGCCTCTGTGTTTAAATGTTGTGATCATTCTCGTAGTAAACATTTTTTCGATATTTTTTTCCCCATTTTTTGAACTTAAATCACGGCGGTTGAATCTTTTTTTTTGTGCTACCGACCCGCTTGATCGTTCTTTTTCTTTTTTTCATCACTTTTCATTTTTGAATCACAAGCTTTTTTCTAACGGACGAAAAAGTAGCTCATATTGAAGCTTTATTAGTTTAGTCTATTTGGCATTGTTGTTTTTAGTGGACCTCTGCGTCTGATCTCCATCATCGCCCTGGTGCTCGCCGTCTTGCTCGTCCTCGTTTTTATCCGACTTCTTCTTTTTCTTCTTCTTATCTTTGTTTTCGTCCGAGATCACTTCTGCGAACTGATCTAGTCCTTCTTTCGCTTTCGCCTCGTCAAATTTGGCCTAAAAAGTTATAGGTTTTACATAAAAAGTAGTTTTCTGAAAAGTTCAGAAAAATTAGCCTTAATTCCGAAACATAAGCAGTATGAATTTTCTCAATCATATAAATTGATAATTTTTCTCAAATTTTATGTCCGATCAAAATTTCAATTTCAAAATAATTTTTTCATAATATTTCAATTGTTTTTTTCAGGATATTGTCTTTATCAATTAACATCTGTAGTTTATAAGTCACATTCTAAAAATCAATAAATAAGATCAATTACTTATAAAAATTTTTAAAATGCGTGGCAGTGATATCTGTGACTAACTTTCAGTTTGTTTTGAATGATAGCTAAAATTAAAAGGCGCTTCTCTATTGACAAAGACCATACCTGTTACGCTTGCGATTAGCAAGCAATATCAAACAGGAATATAGACTTTTTTCCGGTTAACAACTGGTTTAACAGAATCAATTGAATCATTGTACCTTTGCGGCGAAGAGGTAACACACCTGTCTATAAAGTCAAAGGTCAATGGTTTCATTACGGCTAGGACCTGTTTTTTTTGTAAGCGAAAAACTTTCCGCGCGTCAAAGAATTTTTGTCGGACTTCTGTTCGTCTGCTTTTTTTGTCGCCTTAGTTGACGCCCTTAGATCGATTCTGTGCGTGTTTTTTTTTGCTAAGAGGTATGTCGACTCAACTTGGGTTGTTAGTGTCGAAGGCAGAAAGGTGAGAGTAAAAAATGAGTCACAAGCAATCGTCGACAAGTTTCAACTGTTCACAAAGAAATGCCTAGTCGAATTCACTTGATTATATTATCTCGTATTAGAACTGCGCTGCTGAAATATAAATTTTCGATAAAAGCATAGTTTGAAAGCGTGCTGATGATTTTTGTCAATGGTTATTTTGAGTGGGTGGATCCAGTAAACTTCAGAGATTAGTTGTGAGATTAGAGAGAGCACAAAGATCAAGTGCTATTTTTCTATTTAGATTTTTTCTCAACTTTTCTTGTTGTATGCAATTGTCTATCAACTTTAGAACCCCTTTTTTGCATCGAACTTTGTGTATTATCCCACGATAAACTAAAATACCATTTTTTCACTTACTTTTTTTCCCTTTCAAAAAAATTTGGAGTTCTAAATGAAATTTTTGAAAAATCCGAAATTTGGTCCTCAAAAAACTTCAGAAAACCCGAGTTCGGTAAATCTAGTTTCCAAGATATTAATTTTTGTTCATTTTTGCTGTATTTTGATGATGATGTTTCTAATGGCATTAAATTTTTTTAACCTCTGCCATTATAACCACTGCCATTCGAATTTTTGAATGTTTTCCGGCATTTGTTGCTTGCCAAGCTTGGCAATTTTGGTCATCTAGCATTTCCGCCGGAAATTGATATCTGTCAGATGGTTTTAAAGTTTGTAAAAAGTAAAAAAAAAAATGAAAACTCGTCTGGAAAAATCAACACCCGACCACAAATGTTGAATCATTTTCTTCAAAAAACGGAACATCAAACAACTTGCTGCGGAGAAGGTTATCCGAATTTTGCAAAAGAAATATGGTGAAGACATTTTTATTTAAGTGTCCACAAAGTTTTTATATGTTGAATAATTGTAATAATGTCTGGCTTTGAAAACAGAATGCAGTTGACTTGGGTCTAATTAACAACTATTGTCACTATGATTGAAAGCAATACCGAACCTCTCTTTGAATTGCGTAAGAAGGCCATGGAATCTTTTCAACAACTCAGAAAAACATATTCGTTTTTTCTGGGCATCAATATTACCAGGCCAAACTGTGCTTTGGATAGGCGCACAGTTTTGTATCGGCCAGTTCCTAGATTCCAGAGACAAGTCCTTAAATATTTTCCAAAATATAAGTAGATTCTATTAAGAAAATTTTAGTGGACTCCTTCTACAAATACCTTAAACGTAACATTTAATCCAGTGTTTCTGAGGACGTTTCAGTTCAGCTTTCAAAAATACAATCGAGCCGTCCGTTGTCCTAATAAACATTGAAAACATCTCGTCTCAAATACTGATTAGTGATGATGATTTCTGAACCATCTCATCTCAAGAACTGATGGGTGATGCTGATTTCTGAACCATCTCATCTCAAACACTGATGATGATTTCTGAATCAACTGAACCACATACTGAACCATTTCAAACCCTGAACCACAAATAAAAGCCATTCGATGTGTTTTCCGATCCCAAAAAGCATCCGATCATAAAAATTTGACATCCGCGCCTATTTAGTATTAAACAATATTTTAAGATTAGTTAGTGGATTCAGCTGACAATGGATAGGTCCTTGCTTTCTAATTGCGCGTTGCTATAGATAATAATTCCACCTCTAGCTTTAAATTGTTCATATGCAGATTCAGTAATAAACAATATTGCGGAATCCACTTACAATTAGCGGAATCCGCTTACATTTGCGGATTCCGCTTACAAATTTTGCGAATTCCACTTACCTTTGCGGATTCACCTTATATTTTGTTGAATCCACTTACAGTCGCGGAATCAAGAACAATTAGGCTTCATTTGCTTGTTGCGGAATCCGCAACAAAACAAATCTGCCGACCAAATTAACGTTACAGGTATTTGTACGCGGAAACCACTGAAATTCTATAAGTGCAATCCACTTATAGTTTGGAATATGTTCTAAGACTTGTCTCTGGAATCCAGGAACATACAGACACAAAATTGTGCGCCTATCCTGTGCGCAGTTTGACCTCGTAAGTTGATGCCCAGAAAAATCGAATTTTTTTTGAATTGCTGAAAAGATTCCACGACCTTCACAAATGCAAAGAGGGGTTCGATATTGCTGGGCATCATAGTGACAATAATTGTTAATTAGATCGAAGTCAACTCCATTTTGTTTTCAAAGCCAGACTTTACTATCATTATTCAACATACAAAGCGTAAAACATTGTAATCAGAATGGTTTCAAAGATATTCATTTTAAAAAGTCTGTTAGCAAAATCTTAAATAGACATGATCGTAGCTATGGCTTGCACTAGGCAGTTATTGATGCTTTTCTTTCCTATGAAGTTGTATCTTATGAAGCTGTGGTTATTTTAATTATGAAGTGTTCGGCTTACTTTCTGCTTGATTTTTTTAATAGTAAAAATTCGATGGTTCTTGTTACCTATTTCTCCCTGTTGGAAACGGGGCACATTCGCTGCAAGCTAGAAAATTTGCATGTGCATAGCCGCTAAATTAGTCCATTACAGGGTGGATGTTCTTTGCTATAGGGGGTAATATATGAACCATAGGGGTGTAAAAGCTAACAAGATGACCCATTTCTACTGACCTTGAGTGAAGTGCGTGTGGGTTCCTCTCTCTCCTCTGGCTGGTGGAGATTGTCGATGATGTCTGCGTACATCTTCTTAGTCTGACACAAGGACGCTATCTCCCCATCGTTCACTTTGCCCACCGGAAAGTGGATCGTATGGCATGAGTCATTCGAGACCTCAAACACGACCACTAGCATTAGATTACGTATGAGACGACAATTTGTAATAATATGCAAATTTTGATACAGTAGTTTAAGCGGCTACACTGATTCACGATCACTATACATCTCGTGTCGAATGTAAGCGCAGTGGAGCAAGTGATCCCTACTTGCTGATGGCTTACGAATTCTCGCATGTGACAAATTTTTTCCTTAACAGATCGTCGCCGGTAACGCAATGTCAACCAGACACCAGATTATACGGTATATTTGAACTTTGAGTTCATTTCTGATGTTTGAATTGTTGAGCTCACCTTTTACGTGTACATAATCAAGCAAAAGTACGCTCATAATTTTACTAGCCTGGACCGAGAAACCTTAGAAAATTTTTTTATCTTTTAAATTTTATTTCTTTTTATTTTGGCTTTAATTTTATTGCATCATGATTCTGGGAAGGACATTAAAAAAAACAATTATAATTAATAATTCCATGAGATAAACAGTAAAATCGAAGAAATAAGAAGTACCGAGAAAAAAATTTTTTTTTCTGTTATTCAGATTTTTCAAGAGCTCGAATCTTGACTTGGAAGGGAAAGCTTCCAGATCAAAATTGTTTGAACTAATCGTTAAAGCTACTGGTTGGAAGTTTGGTTCCAGTCCTTTAGGAGCTACGATGTACCTTGTCGAGTGCTTGTTGGTTCTCCTTCAAGTGGCCTTCGTAGATGTTCATTTCTGCGGTGAGTTCGTCCTTCTTGAACTTGTGGGCTGCTTTGATCTTTCGGAGAGTCTCTTTCTCGCTCGCATCCACCAGCTTACGCAGATCGCGGTATGCTTCAGCTGCATCCTGGTAATAAAAAAAGCGTGGATAGTTAGATGTGCGTGCAATAAGCCGCTGTAGCAATAAACATGTAGTAATAAGTCGAAGTATGAATGGACCGAAAAATGAGCAGATCGTATAATCCAGCCAAAATTGCGTCATTTAATTTGGAATATACTTGAATTTTATATTCATGAAGTATTGTTACGCTTGTGATTAGCAAGTGTTATCAAATCGGAATGTAGAGTTTTTCGGGTTAACAACTAGTTTAACAAAATCAGTTGAAGCATTTGTATCCTGGTTCATATTGAGTTCAAACTTATATGCGTTCCCCGCCAACTTTGCCTGGAGGTAACGAAAATGCCTGGTACGTCTAAGGTCTTGGGTTGGAACCTGACCAGCACCTGTTTTTTTTTTTTTCAAACGGAAATTTTCTCTTTCAAATAAAATTGTCGGCCTTATGTTTGTCTGCTTATGTTTTTGTCTTAATTGCCACATCTAAAAGTCGTTTACTGTTGCTGTAAAGTATTTTCCTTCGAGTGGCTCTTATTGTTCCAGCTTTTTAAAAGTCCGGTCGAATAGAAATTTGATGTTTACATTTGTTGTAATTGTATCAACTTCATTTGTCAAATTTTCGTTTTTTTTTTCAATTTCTTTTTTTTTGAACTTAATTGGTTTCGGTTTTTTTATATCGAAATACTGGCCGCCTTTTGCGTTTTTTGAGTTTGGAAAAAATTTTGTGTGCGTGTGCGTGTTCTGAGGGAAAGAGGACTTAAACTTTTTTTTATAAATTTGAATTTTTTCGTCTTGATAGGTTTCTGCTCAGGTATTTCCGGCGTTGTTAACTTATGAACAACAAGACAGCTGCGATACTGAATTTTAAGAAAAATCAAGTTTAAATAATGCGTGGGTACTAGTTACTACAGGGCAATTTCAGGGGGCGACTTGAAACTTTTAAAAGTTTTTTTCTACAAAATCAGTTCTTTTTTCGGCTCAGCTGGTGTTTCCGCTTCGTAAGTTTTGTTCAGTTGCTAATTTGAATTTCAAACTTCTTGATTAGCATGTTTCCTCAGAATTCCTGTTTGATAGAAATAGTTTTCATGAAAATGTTTGGGATTGGGTTTTATTATTATTTTTTTTTAATTGCTTTGGAAAATTTTATAACTTTTTGCAAAACCTTTTTACTGATTTTCGAAAAAGGAGTGTCGATTGAAACAGGGCCTTCACCTTCGTGTGTCTGCTTACTCCTCTGGTCCCTTTTTGCTTTATCCTTTTGTCTACAGACTTCGAAAAAGTCTGTGAGTAATATTAGACCGATTTTTTTGAAAAAATATCGTTTTCTCAAAAACTAACCCACTTAAGCTGAGATTTTGATTTCAATGAATACAACGGATTTCAAAGCTCACCTCCATTAGCAACTGCGCCTATACGTTTTAACTCATAATTTTATGGTCCTCGGAATAGTGAAATCTTTCATTCTTTTAACTGTTTTTTGAGTCTTTGATTTTTCTCGAACTACCCTGCCAAACCTGGGTTTTTGGGTTCAATCAGAATTAAAGGTTGGGCGAATTTTTTCTGCATAAATTGCTTTGCCCATTTTTTTAAAAACAAAGCTATGATTTCGGAAATGTCAACTTTATGATATGTTGACTGTTTTTTTTGGACTTGTCTCGATAACTAACCTCTTATTCTCACTCTTCTCACTTATTTCAGTAGTGAAACAGCTTAAGGTTGTGGGCAGTCTAATTTTTGAAAGTACGCATTTCGTCACGCATCACTATAAATGAATTCAATTAAAATCAAATACATGCCTCCAGCTTTAGCTGGTCCCTAGGTGTCTTTCATTTTGGTTCAGTTAGTTTTTTTCAACGTTCTTAATTTCCTATTTTTTTTTATGATTGTGTTGTATCTTAAGTGGTGCGAAGCTTCTCTTCGCCTCTGTGTAATTACTTGTTCATGTTGGCTGTTTTACGTAGTAGCGGGTGTCTGGCAAATAAGACGACAGCTATTAGCCCGAGTTAGAGTTGCAACTGAGCTAGAGTTTTTTTGCAACTCAGCTAGAGTTTTTCAACATAAACAAGGATAGCCGGTTGCTGTGTGCAAATAGTACAGAACGTTCTGACCACAGTGTGAAAAACCTAAAAAAAAACGTTCATTTTTAAATTTAGTTTTCTCTTTTGTTCATGATGTGATGGAAGGATCTGAACAAAAGCATAGAATATCGGCATTTCCGATAGTCTTATTAAATAGGCATACTGAACAACATTTTTCTTCAAAAAATGACTAAAAAAATGTTGAAAAATTTGGGGCTCTAAATTTAAAAAAAGAAGCGCGCGCGGGAAAAATATTTTAATTTTTTGATCTTTGACCAACCAACTCTTAAAAATTTCGTGTGCACAAAAATTCAAAGCACGCGCGGAAACTTTTTTTCTAAATTTTTGGTTTAAATTGTCTTAAAAATTGATTTATCGATAAATTTAATTGTCCTTAAAAGTGTTTCAGAAAAGTTTCGGTCGACAGAAAACTTTTGACAATAATTTCGAAAATCCACCTTCTCGGTAAATTTCTTAATCCGCTACTGTGGAAAACCTTTGCAGATTAAATCAATTAGTCATCGTTAGCAAATGCAGATAGTCGGTTACTCTGATTATCAATTGGTGCCAAGTTTATTAAAGAGTTTCTTTAAATTAAAAAAAATAGCTAAAAAATGTATTGACGCTGCAAAGTAAAAAGATACCTTTTCGGTCTTTTTGAGTTTCTCGTCTAGGTCTTTGTTGACTTTGTTGATCTTTGCCATCCTCTCCCGCACAGACTTGGGGTACTTGACCTCCAACTCCTCCTTCATGTTCTTCAGGTCCTTCATCAGGTCCCGGATGTTGTCACCCCTGCAGGATCTGAAAAACGACAACTCTGAGTTCCTTAGACAGAAAAAAATAGTTCGGATAGGAGGTATAGTTCACTTTAATATGTTGGAAACTGTTGAAACAGACATAAAAAAAAGATCAACCGGCCACCTTTGAACGATTTTGACATTCAATGACAAATAACAAAAAATGGAACAGTCAAATTCAATTAAAAAGATCAATTGACCTATCTCAGACAATTTTTCAGACAGAAATATGCTTCAAGGTCGCCTAAAATTTTCAAAAATCGATTGCGAATTTAAGGCTCTGAGACGCTTGGAAATCATAAATTTTGCATCGACTTTCACGGAAGTTCGAAAATGCTTTCAGTCACAACTGGAATTGAAAGACTTGATTGAACGCGCAGATTAAAAAGGTTGTTGATTTTTGCCCTGGTTGAGGGGCTCGACTTATGTTTCGACCCATTCGACTAAAAATGGCTATGTTTCAACCGACTAGACCGAAGGAAAATTGTGTTATACTGTGTGCGGTGGAAGCCAACTATGTTTCGACCGACTCGACCCAAGTTGGCTATGTTTCGACCGACTCGACCCAAGTTGGCTATGTTTCGACCGACTCGACCCAAGTTGGCTATGTTTCGACCGACTCGACCCAAGTTGGCTATGTTTCGACCGACTCGACCCAAGTTGGCTATGTTTCGACCGACTCGACCCAAGTTGGCTATGTTTCGACCGACTCGACCCAAGTTGGCTATGTTTCGACCGACTCGACCCAAGTTGGCTATGTTTCGACCGACTCGACCCAAGTTGGCTATGTTTCGACCGACTCGACCCAAGTTGGCTATGTTTCGACCGACTCGACCCAAGTTGGCTATGTTTCGACCGACTCGACCCAAGTTGGCTATGTTTCGACCGACTCGACCCAAGTTGGCTATGTTTCGACCGACTCGACCCAAGTTGGCTATGTTTCGACCGACTCGACCCAAGTTGGCTATGTTTCGACCGAATCGACCCAAGTTGGCTATGTTTCGACCGACTCGACCCAAGTTGGCTATGTTTCGACCGACTCGACCCAAGTTGGCTATGTTTCGACCGACTCGACTCAAGTTGGCTATGTTTCGACGGACTCGACCCAAGTTGGCTATGTTTCGACCGACTCGACCGAACGAGAATGTGTTCGACGCAAGCCAGCTATGTTTGGACCGACTCGACCAAATTGGCGATGTTTCAGTCGAAACATCGGCAATTTGGTAAAATCTGTCGAAACAGGTGGCTTGGGTCGAACTCATTTTTGTTCGCTCGAGTCGGTCGCAACATTGCCACTTTGAGTCGAATCGGTCAAAACATAGTTGACTTCACTGGAACACAGTCGAACAAATTTTTCCTTTGGTCGAAACGTAGCCAATTTGGGTCCAGTCGGCTGAAACATGGCCATTTTTAATCGAGTCGGTCAAAATATTGCCATTTTTGGTCGAGTCTCTCGAAACATAAGTCGAATACCTCAATCCGGGCAAAAATCAACAACCCATTTAATCTGTGCGTTCAACCAATTCTTTCGATTCCAGTTTTGACTGAAACCATTTTTGAAATCCGGGGAAATCGATGCAGAAATTATGAGTTCTAGGGACAACAAAACATCTATGAAATTCAGTTCGCCACCAACGTACCTAAGCTTGGTATGGACATGTTCCCATCTAATTAATTCAATCCGTACTTCTTTGCAACAAACAATTATCAACCAGGAAACGAAAAATCTTTCTATGGGTATTTTTGCAAGACGACTAAAAACAGGACCATAAAAAAAATCTTTTCGGTCCAAAAAACGTATGCTCCCCTCCGGTTTCATAAAATCATAAATCCCTACCTGTATGTGAGCAAAGTTTTAGTTCCGTTTCGAGTTGATAAAATTACCGGACACTCAAAGTTCCAACAGTTTCAATCTTAACATTGATCTTACTAAACTTGACCAATTTTCAATTACTGGAATAGATGCTTGATGATTTATAGATAAAATGAACGTGAAGCCTTTAAATCGTTTCAATTAAAATTTGGCTCGCATCTATTAAAGTCAATATTACTTCAACCTAACCAAAAGCTGTAGCCCCGCCACCAGTAGCGTTTTTAGGGGGGGGGGGGGTAGGCGAACGCCTCTCCTCAAGGATTCGACCCCCTGCCGACCCAAAAGGTCCCCCTTTGTACTATTATGAGGTATCCATTTTGTCTGACTGAAAATTTTATGAAGACTCCTTTGGCGCCAATAATATATACTACATTTGCGGGTAGAGCGCGCTCAGCAAAAAAAAAACAGTTTTTTTTTTGGCCAAAACTTTCCAAAAAGTGCCTAAAACCGCCTTTTTTGGCCTATTTGTTAAAAATTTGACTGCGGCGCAGAGAATTTGGTCAAAATAAAGTCTTTATGAGGATTTGGGAGAGCTCAGAAAATCAATTTGATCGACCTAAAAAAGTTCGACAAAACTTTCGATTTTTTTGAAAAAGTCGCTCCCCCTCGAGAAATTCCTAGATCCGCGCCTGCCCACTACACTGATTTTCGTCAAATCTGGGGGGCTATAATTTACTGGGATGGCTGTAATGTGATAAGCAGCTTAAAAATCTTACAATTTAACTTCCAAATAATGGCCGCTGCAAATTTTACTGACTTACATATCAATAAAAACGCGACTACACAAACTTACCTACAGACGAGTTGACCCGTGATCACACAATGTATTGTGGTTTCCTTCTTCCCGCAATTGGAACATTTCCGAAGTGACTCCGAGTAATCCTCGCCCGATTTAGACGCCGTCGTGTCAGCTTCGCTCCTCGTGTCCTGCTGTCCGTACTCGGCTTTCGTCTGTTCGTTGCGACTCATTCTTGGTGTTAAAAGTGTGTTGTAAGTTGAATCTGTATGATAGTCTCTCAGATACTGTATTTAAACTTTGTCTTCAAAAATTACTCGACTTTTTATCAAAGAGAGCACGTATAAAATTAACTGTAATTCAATGCTCAAACAACGAATGTTTTTTAACATAATTACAGCTATGTATCTTGTTAAAAGTTTAATTTTTCTTTTTGAATGATATCACATAAGTGATTAGAATAAAAACGTTTTTGAAAAGGTAGCTTTGGAAATAAGTTCTGAAGAATTTTACCCAAATTTAAATGCGACAATCACAGCCCAAAAACACGAACAACTCGAACAAAATCAATTGTTTTTTTTTTCAGGAAAGATTGAACAACAAGAGCAAAGGTAGATTTGTACAATCCTGTAGTCTTAATTTACCAAGCGTACAAATTTGATGCTAAAATGATCAATTCATTAACTTTCTAAGTTCAAATCCTATACACTTGGAAATCCCTGTCAGAGGTTTTAACTTTATGTTTCGACCGGCGCAACCAAAATCTTTTATGTTTCGACCAAGTTCTGTGCCATGAATATTTCGACCAAGTTCGACAACGCAAGTTTCAGCTCGACCGTTTCGACCAAGGTTAAATATGTATCAACCCAGTTCGACTTTAAGTTTCGACTCAGTTCGACAAAGCGCCCTGCGCGACTAGGGATTTGTGGTCGCACCATGACATTTGGTTCAACCACTTTGGTCAAAAAACAAAGTCGAAACCTCAAGCCGTTGTATCTAATCTCTCAGTCGCAACAGACATTGCGTTTTAAAACCCCCTTTGCTCTACTAATTAAACAGGCCGCTACAAATTTGCCTAGTATTCCAACGAAACTACCTCTAGCGGCGGGTAGCTTGCTAGCAAATCAAATACTTTCACCGATCAACTCGTCTTTCTGAGCACTGTATGCAGCGCAAAATTTTTTGCGTGGAATCATAGATTTTTTGCGTGGGATCATGATATTTTATTTGTCTGTGTTACACTAATAATGATAGTTATAGACCAGATGGATATTTATGATTGTATGGATAGATGCAAATGAGATTATGGAACATGTTTGACCAGATGCAATTTGGGTATGAAGATTTACACTTAGTTCTCTCAACATGATCTTATTGATTATCTGACTGTTGTAATCAACGGATTGATTTTCCCACGCTAAACGTCTGTCATTGTTTCGGGTAGTTAGTTCTTCAAGTCTGTCCTAAAGCTTTTTGCTGTGTTGCCTAGCTTTTTTTGCACCAGCTGTCTGGACTTAAGGGTTCTAATAATCTTCTTTCCTGCCTCTCTTGAGAACATGGTTGTTTGCAATTTTTGGTTTTTAGTTATGAAAAATTAAACAATGTTTAAATCAGAACCATTATAACTTTTGCATCCGCCTTACTTAGTTAAAAGTTCCAATTCTTGGCTCGCAAAAAGATTGGGAGCTTATCGTTTTTTTTTCAAGGCAAGAGAATTTAATCAGTCCATTCAATTAGCGAAATTTTTTTAAAAACTTCGGACTGAAATGTTAAAGACAAAAATCCGTGGTTCGAATCCGACCGGGATCTTCCTTCTTTGTAAACGGAAAATTCACTCATCCAATCCCAGATTTATCCATCCTACTACTCACCAATTTAGTAATATATCCTGCCATCCATCCATCGAGTCAGCAATCGTGCCAGCCATTCACTCAGCTTTTCATTGAACTGTTCTTCAGCTGTCCTCTCAATTAACTGTAATTTCAATCATCCGCCCGCCCTGCAGGTAACCCATTTACACCATCCCTCCTGCCACTCATTCTTTCCACCATCTATCCGGTCATTCACCTAGCCATCTATCCGTCTATCTAGGCAACGATCTATTCATCCATTCAGCCAGATACCAATCTATCCATTCATCATTTAATTCAGCCATCCACCCATGCATCCATGTATTGAGACCTCTATCAATTTTTACATCCATCCAGTCATCTATTCAGCAATGCATTCATCCAAAATCTTTTTACAATCCAGCCATCTATTCATCATTCAATCCAACCATCTATCCATCGATCCATCAATACATCAGACAAATTTCTGCTCAGCTAAACAGTCATCCATCCAGTCATTTATTGAACCATCCGTCCATCTGTTTACCCCTCCTTTTGTTCCTCCATATATACCGCAATCCATCAATCCCACCATACATTAATCCAATATTTTATCCGTCCATCAATCCGGTCATCCATTCTAGAATTTATCTGTCTAGGTGTTCGACCATCCATCAATCCAATCAGCCACGCATCCATCTATCATCGATTCACCCAACTATCCATCACTGACGTGAAACATTCCGCCATCTATACTTGTAGCCAGCTATATATCCACCATCAAGCATTCAATCGTACAATCCGGCCGTCCATTCACCCATCCTTCTGTTACGACAACCAACAAGCTTTTTTTTCTATCCATCGAAGCATTTTATTTGGCAACCAGCCAGTCATCCAGCAATCCCGCCAGCCAGCCCGTAGCCATTCATCCAGCCATGTACCTTTTCCGAAGAAAACCTTTGTGCAAGATAATTCTGTACCGCGTTAGCCCCATGATGAAGACCGACATTGACAAGTCGAACTTCGCATAGAGAAAAGGAAAATCCACAGGAGAAGCCTTCCTGGCTCATGAATTCCTATTGGGGTTGGAAATCAAATTGACTAACAAAAATAGGTGCTGGCATTGATATATATCAATGCCAGCCAGCACCTATTCTTGTTAGTCAATTAGATTTTCAGCCCCAAGAGGATTTTTTTTAGCCAAGACGTCTTCTTTACATATGTGGAAAGCAATTGATATCATAGATAGGCATCGACTAAGATAACATCTCAGAAAAGTACTGATACAGACAGACACACATGCATTAATAAAATGCCCTTGAAATAATTATATCTACAAAGTGATCGCGAAAAACAATGCGGAGAAAAATTCAAGAAAAACATGGTTGAATCGCAAAATGATGGTTTATCAGCTAAGCGTTTTAGATTGTATTTAAGTAAAGCTTTGAAAAACATAAAGCCCTCTAAGTGTGACTCAGTTCGATTTTATGTTTCGACTCAGTTTGACTATAGGCCCTGCGCGACTATGGAATTTTGATCGCACAACGACATATGGTTCGACCACTTTTGTCAAAACATAAAGTCAAAACCCTATATATTCTAAACGACAAAACTTATAGATTCTAACTGACAACCAGAGCATAATATCAAAACAGCTGGTACTGGATTAGTCCTTCGTGGTCACAACTTCAGTGAAAAGTCAGTGTTAGACAATCCAAGTCACCGATTATATGCAGATGATGCTCAATTCATCTTCAATGACAGATCAGAGGCAGACACAGAAGTTGAGAGCTATACGAAGAAGTTTTTTTTCGATAAAAACTAAGCATCATTCTTGATGAGGGAGAAGAAATCAGTTAGCGAACCTCGCTATGTCGAAAGACAAAAATACAAGGGCTGCCGATTTTTTGAAGACTCACAATAACAATTTTGCGACCCCAAACTTCCAACCTTGGCTTACGAGAGCTCTGAAATGAAGATAAGG